>NC_054561.1:7525885-7793385 GCF_017654505.1 Polyodon spathula | reverse complement strand
CACATTTTAAAACAAATACCAGCACACACTGGTACAAAATGTATCCAGGACAGGAATCTCTGGTGTGTGTTTTTGTTGGTCTGCTTGACTGTAACCCGTTCCATTGTGCTTAACTTTAATGAAAAAAACCCAAAACATACATACCTGTGGTTCATACATCCACTTAATTTTGGGACGCGTTCCCCCCTCCGGTGAAAAGATATAGGCAGAATACAGCGGAGTGCGTCGCCTCCTGTCGTACAGGCTGGCGAAGTGGTATCGGTTCCAGTAGCGCTGGCAGATCTGCGCCGTGCCGTCTCCCTCCAGTCCCGTCGGGGGGAGCTTATTGTAGAAAAACAGAGAGCATGCCGTGAACCCCCCGACCTCCGCCCTGCAAACGCACAGAGAGGCGAGAGCCACCAGCACAGGGAGGGCTAGGAGGCAGCGCGGTGCTCCGTTCAAACACTGCATTCTCCTCGTTAATGCAAACTGTTGCAAAGAGACAGAAACTGGGTGCTTGACTGCTAGCTTACGTCAACGACTTCTCTTCGTGCGAGCTAACCACACCACACTGCATCCACAGTGACAGACCGCGCAACTTCTGAACGCAAGTGTGTTTGGAACTCGTCAGAAGTGATTCAAAGTGTAGTGTGATTCAAATATCTCCCAGATATTCGAAGTGATTCAAATATCTCCCATATGATATTATAAATATCATATTGAAATTGGAGAAGGAATCTATGAAAAAGACCTAGGAGTTTTTGTTGACTCAGAAATGTCTTCATCTAGACAATGTGGGGAAGCTATAAAAAAGGCTAACAAGATGCTCGGATACATTGTGAAAAGTGTTGAATTTAAATCAAGGGAAGTAATGTTAAAACTGTACAATGCACTAGTAAGACCTCATCTTGAATATTGTGTGCAGTTCTGGTCACCTCGCTATAAAAAAGATATTGCTGCTCTAGAAAGAGTGCATAGAAGAGCGACCAGAATTATTCCGGGCTTAAAAGGCATGTCATATGCAGACAGGCTGAAAGAATTGAATCTGTTCAGTCTTGAACAAAGAAGACTACGTGGCGACCTAATTCAAGCATTCAAAATTCTAAAAGGTATTGACAGTGTCGACCCAAGGGACTTTTTCAGCCTGAAAAAAGAAACAAGGACCAGGGGTCACAAATGGAGTTTAGAAAAAGGGGCATTCAGAACAGAAAATAGGAGACACTTTTTTACACAGAGAATTGTGAGGGTCTGGAATCAACTCCCCAGTAATGTTGTTGAAGCTGACACCCTGGGATCCTTCAAGAAGCTGCTTGATGAGATTTTGGGATCAATAAGCTACTAACAACCAAACGAGCAAGATGGGCCGAATGGCCTCCTCTCGTTTGTAAACTTTCTTATGTTCTTATGTTCTTAAAGTCGAACCACCACTGTGAAACCGTTGTTAATGGAAACATGAATAGTCACACTGGGAATATTCTGGTTTCCTGCTGAACTGGTCAGTGACGGAGGAAGAGGAAGATGGACCCTAAAACCTTAATTTAACCCTTCTTTATAAACATCAAACGCACCACATCAGGTGTTCAATGTTGAACTGTATTTAATTGTCAGAATGTTAGCATGTATGAAACAGTATAGAATAATAACGTTTTCTGCTCTTCATCTTACACTCAAGGCTATTTTTAACTCATAAACGAACAGGTTTAATCACTAATCCTACCAGGATTCCCCAATTCTGCGATCACTGAAATGATTACAGAAGTCACCATTCTGCACAGATATTTGCAGAAATGTTCTTACATAGGAAACCATTTTTAAAAAAAAATATTTTAAAATCGGAAATGCAGGCATGTTGCTTTGCTGTAGTTTATTTTGGTGCCCGCAGCCAACAGCTTCCGTCTAAACCACAGGATGAATCGTGCACACAGAATATAACCGCTGAAAAAAAAACCCTTCGAACCCCTCCAGGGCCCCCTGAGTGCGTGGGCCAGGGTGCAGCGCAGCTACTGCTCCTGCTGTTGCCCTTCCTGCTGGAACTGGTCTGTACGGGGGTTGCTGTATTAATGCAACAGCAATGCCTTTCCTGGATACTAATTGAGTTTAAACACGTTCGCGTGATTCACGACCAGTTCTTGCTTTCATAATTGTCTTTTTGTCCTTAACCCTCAGATCAGCTCTGCTCTGTTTCATAGCATTTTTAATTCACAAAGTTACCATGTCAGCAGAACTTTTTCAATTTATGATACTTGGTCACCGTGACTCATGGCCCTTGACTTATCAGGGTAAGCATGTTTAAATGTGCTTTCAATGCCAATGCTTTTTACGATAGAGTACTTGTATTCCATTTTGAGATGCATTTAAAAGCGTATACTGCACTGTGCTCTTGAAAAGTCTGGACGTCTGTAAACGCATCTCCAACATCGCAGTGTAATGAACAATTGAACAAAGAACACACTCCAGTACTCAATGGAAGTCATGAAGAGGAAGCAGGATGCAAGGCTGAGTTCTCATATTCTGTACTTTGCACACAGTTTCTGGCTTGATTTACAATCCTGTTAATTACGTTATACCCTTATAAAAGTTTACCATGAAAGTACAGCAACGTTTAATAAAACCTAATGAAAGCATTGTAAAGAAGCGTGAGGCATTGTAAAGCATATTACTAAACACGGTAAACCAATGCAAATGCATTGTGTAACCATGGGAAACGCATGATAGAACTGCAGAAATACCGGGGTAAACTCTTTTAAGGGATACCTGCATGAACCTCTGAATTATTTGGTCCACTCAAGACAAGACAGACATGCGAGACACTGGGAAGTGTGATGGTGTCAGAATGTGTCTACTGTCATTCATATCCATTCATCTGAGCTGTTTTTATTGTGGAACTGAAATTGTTGATATGACAAGAAACTGGGTTGGTTTCCAAGAATAATGCAATGTCTGTTCCCGGTTTAAACGTTTGACCTCATTACTCACATGGGGAACCTAAAAAAGAAGACAGATGCTTCTCAGTACAGTTCTATATGACTCAGGTCTATCACATGTTCACATGAATAGAGTGTGGACCTGTTTCTCCACAGAGTTTGCACAATGGTAGGGTTAACATATTTTGGATGTGTAACAAATAGAGATCTGGTGGCTGTTGTACTGCTGTAAGACTGTTATACATCTTTCAATTTGCATACCAGTTTAGCATAAGTGTTTTGCTGTTACTAAAACGAAGTGAGTTTATATTTTAAGTAATTTAATGACACCTACCAATTTCCAACTGGCGTTTTTCTGCTGTAAAAAAGTGGTATGATTGTATTTGAAGTACTTTCAAAGTTTCTGACAGGTGTTTCAGTGCTACAGAAGTGGTACATTTATATTTTAACTAATTCTTGTATATTACCTACTTTTCAGGCTAGGCTCAAAGTCTCATTTGCAAAGGCACTGGTCTGCTGCATAATCTGTGTGCTGATATGCTCCTTACTTGCTCTGGGACAGTAACTTTATTTTGTACTGGAGGAAAGCAAGGCCCTGTTATGTGATTATGTATTCAGGTTATTATTTGTATGTTAACGATACACCACATGCATACATTTCAACGTTTTTTTGTAATGAGAGCCAGACGGTATTTTGGAACCGAAGGGGCCACACTATGGTAAATATTAATTTATCAACGAAGAATTGCAAGTTCACTTAATTGAGCGTGTACATTTACAGCATGCTAAATAATTTGGCTTTCTAAGTAAAAGCTGCTTATCAGGTGCAAAGAAAAATAAACAATTTGCCAAATTACAAGACCAGCAATTGTACTGAAATGAAAGTACTAATGTTATTGATCGTATGAAATGTTTTAAAAATACATGCACACTTTTCCTTTCGATAGTTTCTTTGTCACCACGATCCCTAAAAGATTAGTTAATTGGCTGTGTATTCTAATATTAAAAGTATTAATACAACATCAATTATACCTTTTCATACAATTTTAGATGTTGAAAAGTTATATGGGGGAAGTGATTTCGACGCTGAACTGAAATGTGTATTTCATTCATAGAAGCTGAATGAACCTGTTCAGTTGTTTGTATTTTGAATCTCAGCTGTTTTACGATTTAGGTTTTGTTATATTTACTACCTGTTTGACTATTAACTCAGGTAGTCACTGTGTATCTAAACTGGGGAGACACGCATTTGAAGAAAAATAAATAAAAGTGAAGGTGCACCTGCGAGCACGGGACGTTTCAGACAGTATTGCAGGAGCATTACAGGAACACCCGCTCTTCACTTCCAGACCGCAGGCATGTTACTAGTTGAAGTTTAACCTGAAAAATAATGTTTATAATTATAATGATAATATTTTTGAAAGTATCACAATAAGTTAAAACAACGCGATTTTGGTAGCGTTTTTGTTTTGTTCTCAACAGTAGTAGGCTTGAATTTACAATACTAATCAACTTTGCAACAACGTGTTAAACGTGTTTTTATTGACCGTCGAGTAGTCCAACATTAAACACTGGCTATATTTTACTATAGAAAACAATGTGAACATAATGTACATTTATTAAACATCTTTATCAATAAATAATTCAATCAATAAGTTCGATAAAATCATAATGTACCATGATTCAAATGGGCACTCCCTGTATTTAGCCACGAAAATGATTTGCGCATGCGTGACCAGTAACTAGGCAACCTAACGTGAATAATAATAATAATAATAATAATAATAATAATAATAATAATAATAATAATAATAATACAACTAACACTCAAAAAATACTTTGAAGGACATTTGAACTTTTTTTTTCCTCTGAAAAATTCAAGGGTACTTGTTTTTTTGTTTTGTAACATTAACAGCTGTTTTTCAGAAAAACCAATGGTGCAATTGACAGTTTGAAGTAGAAGGTGTTGTCAATTTCGAAGTGTGTATTAACTGTCAAAACGGAATGTCCGTCCCTGACAAGTTTAACCAGTCTGTAAATTTGAGTCCAACGTCCTCTCCTGCCATCTAGTGTTCGTATTGTATATAGTGGGTTGAAAGTCTGAAGCATGATACAAATATTTAACAGTATTAAATATGTAGAGAAAAGAAAAGGGTCCAAACTTGAGTTCAAAACCTGTTTATTTATTATAATAAATGAATACCAGCTTTATACACGTGTAGAACGGTTTAATCTTGTATTTTCCACTTGCAGTTAATGCAGAGCGTAATGGTTCTCTTCCTAGCTGCTGATAAGTTAATAATAAGACATGTACTGACCTCTGGACCACAGAGCTTGCTCTTCAGTTTGATGGTAATAAACATTCTTTAAACGCGAGGTTAGCGGCTCACATCCAGACCTTGCTTTTCCATTCAGTTCAATGAGCTAAGAGTCCAAGCCAGTACAAGTACATTTCACCTCCAATAAGCAACCCCATGCGCTGTGGTATATCAAAAGCAAACCCCATGCAGTTTCTACATGCTGTACTCCTCATCGCTCCTCATCCCCTGGAATGGCAGCTGAGACCAGGGGAGCTGTGACACTAGGGGAGTCTTATACCTTCCGTTCCTCATATTTAAGTTTAGATGAGCCAAGATTTCTGCAATATTCACATACATAAACGTAAAATTGTCAATGGGTATTGTACACTTCTATCTGGCTTCATAACGTATTATTCTTAATTCCAAAATAAACACCAGATGGCAGCAAACACACACAGATATTAAAACCTGTGTTATGCTGTTGCACCAGTACAGAACTACAGCAGTTTTAAGGGTTACAATGAAATATTTCACATCCTACTAAAGCCCACATCATAATCCTACTTATGGCATATGTCACATTATGGTCATTTCATACAGCTGGAAAAATGCAGATTTTTGTTTTTTTAACAAACATATTAAAAGAACTATATAATAGTGGCAAACTGGGGTAAGCTGGCCACCTCTGGGACCTTTCATTCTGTCGTATTGTGTTGAAAGGAGAACTCTCACAGCAGAGTAAATAAAACAGGACACTCCCTGTATATTTATTTGTATTTACAAACACAAAACATGCAAAGCAAAAGCCTAACTCCTTCCAGGAGTTCTAACTAAACTTTTAACAGTTTTAACTATAACTGCTCTGCTAAGAAAACACTTGAACACGAGCAATGCAACACAATGCCTTTACACAGGTCCGACCACACGGGTCTCTCCAATGACAATAATGTGAACCAATCACATGACAGACTGAGACTATTGCCTGGTGGTGTAAGGATGTGAGGGCAATAGTTAAATCTATTTTTGCTCTTATGATGAGGTTTTAACCAATCACAGGCCAGAATTTCCAAGCACTGACAAACACACACACACACACACACACACACACACACACACACACACACACACACACGCATATATATATATATATATATATATATATATATATATATATATATATATAACTATAGTAATGAATTTGCTACCGTCGTCTTCCAGGATAATGACGTTGTATGATGTAGAATATAGGAATAATTCCAAGCAAAAACCATACTTCTAATGAAACACGCCGGGGTGTGGCTTTATTTGAAAAACAAAACAACTGCACTGATGGTGCAAACAAAACAAAAGAAAGGCCTAAACCCTTTTTGGATCTAACTAAACACTAAAGGTGTCCTTCTTTAAACGGGGACAGGCTACTCCAGTTTACCCCGAATTACACACGCCAAAAACTTCTTTCTTCTTTTTTTCCTTACTTTCGTTTCTCACCGCAAGTTCTCCTCACATTTCCCTTCCACCTACCCTCTCAACTTTACCACCTTTAACTGCCAGACAATTAAACAATGAAGTTATATGGGTGATCATTCCTGACATCAGTATGCTCCCCAAGGGCTTAATGCCTTCATATACCCTTTCCTCTATAACACCTTTTTTTCTCAACCACACTGAACATTTATTCTTTTAAACCCACGTTTGTGGTTGAACCTAATACATCAATCTGTAATAACCAATTTAAATTAATTTGTTAGCTATAATTTTACTTTTAAACATATTACATTATCTCACACTTTGTTTACTACCCAGTTGGTTTATGTTGTCTTTTCACACTTTATTATTTTAGTTTCCATCTCCACAACCTTCACCCAGATGGAGTGTGCATTCTTACACTGACACTGTGCAACACAAACACTGACACTGCGCAACACAAACACTGACACTGCAACACAAACACTGACACTGCGGAACACAAACACTGACACTGCAACACAAACACTGACACTGCAAAACACAAACACTGACACTGTGCAACACAAACGCTGACACTGCAACACAAACACTGACACTGCGCAACACAAACGCTGACACTGTGCAACACAAACGCTGACACTGCAACACAAACACTGACACTGCAACACAAACACTGACACTGGAACACAAACACTGACACTGCGGAACACAAACACTGACACTGCGCAACACAAACACTGACACTGCGCAACACAAACACTGACATAATGCCCTGATCCTGTCTCCGATGGTGATCTGGTAGGCTTGAAATAACATTATGTTTGGCGTTTGGTGTATTTAGCAAGTTGGGAGTAAAATGTGGCACGATAGGGTTAAAGAAACCTCTTCGTTTCAACCCCTTATTCTGAGGAAATCTGTGGCGTACACTTCCTGGGTGACCGCAGCAGTGTATTCTGGGTCAAAGCATGTTACAGAAGGACACACAAGACGGTAGCTTAGGAATGTTTTGTGGAAGCGCGTATGTAATTTACTTTGGTTTTTTTTTTTTTATTTATTATTATTTACAATAGTTTTGCAACCTAGAAAAAAAACAATGAGAGCCAAGCCCAACAACATTTTTCAGCAAGTGAACTTTATGAGAAAATCAAAATCCACACCAGTTTAAAAATCCAATAGAAATACAATTTGCTTACGAATCGCCACTGAACTCAGTAAGTGGTGGTGGCAGACTCTCGGGGGAATCTTCTCTCTGGTAAGGCTGATCATTTATCAGTTCCATTGCTTTCCTGTCCACACAGCCTGGCTTAGTCGACCTCCAAGCGTACATGCAATCACACGATCCGGGGAAGTCAAAAAAACACTGGGAGGGAATCGAAGCAGCAATTGAACCTTCTGGGTCAAATGGGGGTCATATTCCTTGGAAAGAGCTTTTGGTGTCAAAAAGGTTATTTATATAACTTACCGTGCCGATTTCCTTAATCACAATGCTTCCTTTTGCCCTCAGAATGGTCTGAAAGCAACGTGAGATGTACACAGACTGGCTTAAAAATTAAAGCAACCTGCTGCTAAATCCACACTGTGTGTCTCCTGACAGATTGCAAGAGTAGAAACGGGTGTGCTTGTGTAGGGTTCAAAATTTATGTGATGTGGGACACTGAAGCCTGTCTTCTGCCCATCACAGTACATTGCAGACATATGTGGGCTCGATCTGTTAGGACCCACGTGAGACCGGTCGTGCTTTCTTGTGCCACTGTTCTGCTTATGTGCCATTTTTAATTGACACTTTGGTCACGATCTGTTAAAAGATGTACCAGTTGCATAGGCATAGTCTTTTGTCTATCTAAAATGTTTTGGGGCACAGGCAATGTGATAAACATAAAGTGGAACAGACAGGCGAGCTGATGTATAGTTCCGTCTGTGACAAGCTGCCCAAACCTCAACTGGCTCAATCTTGTTCCCCCAAACATTTGAAGGTTTTAGGGAATTAAAAAAAAAAAAAAAAGAAAAGAAAAAATACTGCAAAGCATTGGTTAAAACCAAAAACAGGTTAAAAAGAGATATAGATGAACACAAATGATAAAAATGAACATTTTATTTTGAGATGTACACAAGAAAGGGGCTTTAATCATTAAAAAATGAGTAGCTTCATGGCTCCGACTCTTTGGAACTCTCTCCCAGCTTTGGTGCGTGATGCTCCCATTCTGCACTTTCCTCTGTATTAAATGTATTATGCTTTTTTTCTGAATACTGTATATAATTTATTATGCATTTCTCTATTTAAAGTATTATGCATTTTCTTGCTCAGGGTCACACAGTGAGCCTGTCAGTGGCATATGAAAGACAAGGTTTTTAAAAAATGTACACAAAAGGTTTAAAAGGTTAAAAAAAATCTTATTTTCAGGACATTTCAGGACAGCTGTTTAAAAAGAAAAGTAAACACAGTGCAGTAGACTTGTTATTATTCAAGATTTGTAGTAACAATTCTGTGGATGGTGTCATGATTATTAGAATAAAATATTAATTCCCAGAGGTTCAAGAGTTCCCAGTTTGAAGAAGAACTCTTGTTCCTTTCGTTTCCGAGCAACATGTGTTCCATAGCTTTGATTGATCACACAGACTGTGATGTCTTCAGCAGTGTGATCAGTGAGCCCACTGTTGAAGTGATGGGCTACTGGAAATGCAGTGGTGTTAATAAGAATGCTTCTTAAGTGTTCTACAAACCGGTCTGCTAAATGCCTTTTAGTTTCCCCAATATACAATTTGTTACATTTCTTGCAGATAATGCAGTAGACTATTCCTTTAGATCTACATGTTATACTTTTTAACATTAAAATGTTTGCCACAAATTTCAATAAATCCTGCACGCCTGTGCTGGTGTTTCAGCTCCAACTCCTCTGTCTTGCAATTAAGTTACCCACAAACATGACACAAGTACCTTCTCACAATACCCTTTAAATGTTGATCAATGTGAAGTAATCTTCATAAAAGGACTATATATCGATGCTCAGTTCAAATTTGCCGTTTTGTTGTTATTCTGATACAAAAAAAATGCCAAACCCCATTATAGTGAACACCCTGATATAACGAACATTTCTCCAGGTCTTGGGGGAGGGTTCGTTATAGTGAAGTTATAGTTGTATAATTTACTAAAATCTTTTTATAAAATAAGTCTGCAATTGAAGTAAACAAAAGAAAAACAACCTTTTTGTCTTTGCAGAATTAGATGCTGAGACTAGCCAACCAAATGACATTGGACTATATATAAAAACACACAAAGCTGAACAGATGCCAGCAGTGTGAGCTTTTCATGCAGTCCTGGCAGCCTCATGAGAAATACAAAGTCCCAAAGCAGAACACACCAGACAACAAAGTGAGGTCGCTCAGAAGGGAACGGCTCACACAGTTTTCTTGATTGCTTTGTTCAGTAGTTGACGATGGAGCTTATTGCAAATACGGTTTGATTTTTGGCAGAAAAACAGGAACAAATGCATAGAAACTTGTATGGTTATACACACGACCTTTAAAAATATGAGGATCAGCAGTTACAAAATGGAAAGAGAAAATCTGAATTCCTCAAAGCAGCAGTATTATTTGGCAATGGTTTAATATCTGTGATGCAACAAACTAAAACACCTGTACAGCAGCGGCTGAATACAGGCAGAAGCTTATGTAAAAACAGTGAATTTTGTGGCAAACAAAATATATCTTTAAGGGGTCACAGAGATGATGCCACATGTGATGCAAAGAATTCAACAAGCAATACTGGGAAGTGGCATGCCCTGCTAACCCTTAGAGTTGACACAGGTGAGACAATCTTGCAGGAGCACTTCAAAACAGCCAAGAAGAATGGCAAGCATCAGTCAGTCCAAGACAATGCAAAATGAAATCATTAGTATCTGTGGATCTTGGATTCAAACAAACATTGGTCAGTAATATACAGCAGTGTGGCCTATTCTCAAATCTTGCTGACGAACCCAGTGATCGAAGCAACAAAGAGCATCTGCCTCTTGTTTTACACTGTGATGAGAATCAGTATCCACTTGCTTTATACTCTCATTGTGCATCCCATCAGCTGAACCTTTGTGTAGTTAAGACTTGAAAAGTTCAAAGCATTAGCTCCACACCACCAAGCGTCAGTCCCTATTGCAGGAAAAAATACAGGAATTGATTCAAATTTGAAACTAAATAAAGTCTTGATGTATGCCAGACTAGATGGGTTTAAAGTTTTCCACGTTCTATTAATCAATACTAAATACTGTGGACTTTATCAAAGGAATTGGAGACCAAAAGTGGAATGCTGAGTCCAAAACCAAAGCCGGTGGATTTTACTATTCAATGATACATTTTGAATTCATCATGGCACTAACAGTGGCACAAGAATGTCTAGCTTTTGCTAGTGGCATCACCACCAAGTGGATGGACTGGATGTGAGCACTGCCTACTGCAGTATCGAGGATATTAAATCCGTCATATCAGATATAAGAGCAAACATTGATTTCCACCATGTAGCCTGGTTTAGTTCAGCAAGTAATCTCACTGAGAAGATTGGAACAGCAGTTACCCAGCCTATAATTTGTGGGAGACAGACACACAGATGTAACACAGAAGCAGAAACACCACAAGAATATTTTAAAAGGTCTGCCACGATTCCTTTCCTAGATCAGCTCATCTCTGAATTAGACAGCGGATGTTTCCATGGCCAGGAGAGTGCTATAAAGGGCTTCTCGTTAACACCCGGTCTGATGTGTGAATGGTGGAAAGAAACAGCTGAGCAATTGTGCCACAAATACGAACGCTGTCTCCCAGCGCTGTCCAACCGTGAAGCAGAGCTAATGCTCTGGGAGCACCTCTGGCTTAAAGCTGACAGACAAGGCTTTAAAAGACTAGGTACTGTGTAGGACACATTAAAGGCCTGTGAATCAGTGATGTACCCCTAACATCAGCAAGGCGATAAAGGTTTTAGGTTCCTTCCACATACACGTGTGAGATATCAGTGTCAGCAATCAAGAGGCTTAGGACATACATGAGAAGAACCATGAGTATTGCATGTCCATTATAACATGGGACATGAATTTAGAACAAATAATGGATCCAAGGCATCTGGAATTAATCAACATCCTCAAGGACAAGGGAAGCTAAACAGGAAGAAAGTAAGTCCTATTTGAATAACTCCAAATGTCCTATTTGAATAACTCCAATTATTACTTGTAGATTTTACTCTTTGTATGTTACTTAAATTTGCTTGAAAATAATTTGTGGGGTGGGGTCATGGGGGATCTTTAATGTAACTGGAAGAATTTAGTGAACCAGTGAAGTGTTCCGACTGTCTGCTGGCAAATCAGCAAATAAGGAGCTAGTAAGGAGGACCCCTGCACAGCCTCCCTGCAGCCTCTTCCAGGGTGGTATCTGTGGGTCCCAGGGTCTGTGCAGCCTCTTCCAGGGTGGTATCTGTGTGTCCCAGGGTCTCTGCAGCCTCTTCCAGGGTGGTATCTGTGTGTCCCAGGGTCTCTGCAGCCTCTTCCAGGGTGGTATCTGTGTGTCCCAGGGTCTCTGCAGCCTCTTCCAGGGTGGTATCTGTGGGACCCAGGGTCTCTGCAGCCTCTTCCAGGATGGTATCTGTGGGTCCCAGGGTCTGTGCAGCCTCTTCCAGGATGGTATCTGTGGGTCCCAGGGTCTCTGCAGCCTCTTCCAGGATGGTATCTGTGGGTCCCAGGGTCTGTGCAGCCTCTTCCAGGATGGTATCTGTGGGTCCCAGGGTCTCTGCAGCCTCTTCCAAGATGGTATCTGTGTGTCCCAGGGTCTCTGCAGCCTCTTCCAGGGTGGTATCTGTGTGTCCCAGGGTCTGTGCAGCCTCTTCCAGGGTGGTATCTGTGTGTCCCAGGGTCTGTGCAGCCTCTTCCAGGATGGTATCTGTGGGTCCCAGGGTCTCTGCAGCCTCTTCCAGGATGGTATCTGTGTGTCCCAGGGTCTGTGCAGCCTCTTCCAGGGTGGTATCTGTGTGTCCCAGGGTCTCTGCAGCCTCTTCCAGGGTGGTATCTGTGTGTCCCAGGGTCTGTGCAGCCTCTTCCAGGGTGGTATCTGTGTGTCCCAGGGTCTGTGCAGCCTCTTCCAGGATGGTATCTGTGTGTCCCAGGGTCTGTGCAGCCTCTTCCAGGGTGGTATCTGTGTGTCCCAGGGTCTGTGCAGCCTCTTCCAGGGTGGTATCTGTGTGTCCCAGGGTCTGTGCAGCCTCTTCCAGGGTGGTATCTGTGTGTCCCAGGGTCTCTGCAGCCTCTTCCAAGATGGTATCTGTGTGTTCCAGGGTCTCTGCAGCCTCTTCCAGGATGGTATCTGTGTGTCCCAGGGTCTCTGCAGCCTCTTCCAGGATGGTATCTGTGTGTCCCAGGGTCTGTGCAGCCTCTTCCAGGGTGGTATCTGTGTGTCCCAGGGTCTCTGCAGCCTCTTCCAGGGTGGTATCTGTGTGTCCCAGGGTCTGTGCAGCCTCTTCCAGGATGGTATCTGTGTGTCCCAGGGTCTGTGCAGCCTCTTCCAGGGTGGTATCTGTGTGTCCCAGGGTCTCTGCAGCCTCTTCCAGGATGGTATCTGTGTGTCCCAGGGTCTGTGCAGCCTCTTCCAGGTGGTATGTGTGTGTCCCAGGGTCTGTGCAGCCTCTTCCAGGGTGGTATCTGTGGGTCCCAGGGTCTCTGCAGCCTCTTCCAAGATGGTATCTGTGTGTTCCAGGGTCTCTGCAGCCTCTTCCAGGGTGGTATCTGTGTGTCCCAGGGTCTGTGCAGCCTCTTCCAGGGTGGTATGTGTGTGTCCCAGGGTCTGTGCAGCCTCTTCCAGGATGGTATCTGTAGGTCCCAGGGTCTCTGCAGCCTCTTCCAGGATGGTATCTGTGTGTTCCAGGGTCTGTGCAGCCTCTTCCAGGGTGGTATCTGTGGGGTTCAGGGTCTCTGCAGCCTCTTCCAGGGTGGTATCTATGTGTTCCAGGGTCTGTGCAGCCTCTTCCAGGGTGGTATCTGTGGGTCCCAGGGTCTGTGCAGCCTCTTCCAGGGTGGTATCTATGTGTCCCAGGGTCTGTGCAGCCTCTTCCAGGGTGGTATCTATGTGTCCCAGGGTCTCTGCAGCCTCTTCCAGGGTGGTATCTGTGTGTCCCAGGGTCTGTGCAGCCTCTTCCAGGGTGATATCTGTGTGTCCCAGGGTCTCTGCAGCCTCTTCCAGGATGGTATCTGTGTGTTCCAGGGTCTCTGCAGCCTCTTCCAGGGTGGTATCTGTGTGTCCCAGGGTCTCTGCAGCCTCTTCCAGGATGGTATCTGTGTGTCCCAGGGTCTCTGCAGCCTCTTCCAGGGTGGTATCTGTGTGTCCCAGGGTCTCTGCAGCCTCTTCCAGGGTGGTATCTGTGTGTTCCAGGGTCTGTGCAGCCTCTTCCAGGATGGTATCTGTGTGTCCCAGGGTCTGTGCAGCCTCTTCCAGGGTGGTATCTGTGTGTCCCAGGGTCTCTGCAGCCTCTTCCAGGATGGTATCTGTGTGTCCCAGGGTCTGTGCAGCCTCTTCCAGGGTGGTATCTGTGTGTCCCAGGGTCTGTGCAGCCTCTTCCAGGGTGGTATCTGTGTGTCCCAGGGTCTCTGCAGCCTGTTCCAGGGCGGTATCTGTGGGTCCCTAGTCCTGATTGCCCAGGTTTCACTCTCGATGATACCATGTGAGGGGCTGCAGAAGCCTGGGTTGGGGATTAACCAAAGACTGTTTTCCAGAAAAGTCATGCGTCCCATCTGCTCGACTACTGCGCGGCTCCGCGGACACAATGAATTTTCTTTATTAAAATATTTGAAAGCAGGATAAAGTTATTTGGATTAAAAGTGTCTCTCCTCTACACGCCGCTTCCACAGATATTGCAATGGCAGTGCAGTTTAACACTTCAGAGACTCCTTTCAGTCTGGGAAGATTACCTGTGTGTGGCAGATGCTTATTTCTGCTGGCTGCCAGTTATCCCTGAAACACATCCCCTGCAGGAAGAATCACTCAGGACAGAAGTTTGGGAACTTCTGTTAGAAATAGTTATCGATGACACTTTACATGAAGTGTCTCTCATAACTCTATGTACAGCAATGGACAACTCTTTGGATCACCCTAGAATTTAAGATTTTGACATAATAATAATAATAATAAAAAAAACTATATCAACATAATTTAGATCTTTTATTTAATGTAATTAAAGAAACTAAATTATATTGCAAAAGTCTACCGTAAGCCTTAATAGCAGTACAGTATTTCATGTTAGATTTCGAAATGTCACATTTTTTAATTTTTGTCAGTTTTTCTTAAAGTAGATGGAAAACGACAAAGCATTATGTAATTCAATATGTTAACTCAACATTATTCAGCAGATTTCATTCGACTTTATGATGCAAAATTAGATATGATTCTGTAAGGTGAGGCACAACCTTTGTTCATCGCTGCACATAGTAGTTACTTAGTAAATACATGTGTACTTAAACATAATTACAGTGTAATTATGTATTATGCATAGTTACAAAGTACTTAACATGTAAATCTTTTTGCATGATATATGTAAGTACACAATTGTATCAGGTTAGGGTTAGAGTTAGGATTAGGGGGTTAGGTTTAGAATAAGGTTATAACATGCAAACAAATGTACACATTAAGTACATTGTAACTATGTATAATAACAATTCTGTACAAGTACACATGTTTTACTAAGTAACTACTAGAGGTGTATGAGTTGGTGTGGGGAATATTGGGTTGGCAGGGAGGGGGTTAAATTTCTCCTTGTCAAACCAAGTGGGAATGTGGTTGGATTAATACATGGTTAAGCGATGAATTCGGCTCCAGCCGTGGGGTGTATAAAATAGTATTCACAGGTGGTAATTAGAAAGGGTTAGAGTTGATGTTGGTGATTTTTGAAAGGCCTTTTTATTTTGTTAAATGTGTTGTTGTTAGTGTTTTGTCTGTTTTGTTTCTGTGCATTTGTTTGTTAAAAAGCGCAATTCAACTTGCAGTGTTCTGTGTCTGAGTCTCTGCTCCTGCAATAGCATCTGGGCTAGGAAGCTACCGCGCCACGGTCCCTCAGGTATTGTGGCTCAGGTATTTAATGGTATCTCTTGAAACAAAATACAATGTAGTGAATCGGGCACTTGAAATGATAAACTGTGCGTACTTATATTGTGATTGCGCTGTGTTTGTTAATGCACAGGGTGCTTGCACATCCTAGCTCACAGTGGACTGTATGCCTCTTTTTTTTCAATTACTGCTCAGAATCTGATGCTTAATGAAGGATCCATATTCCCCCACAATGCACCAGAACTTCAACACCCTGTGTAAGAAATCCCATCTCTCACATTTTCGAACAAGAAAGAAGAAGTGAAGCCGTGTGAAGAGACTGTGAAATAAGAGACATCGACACACAACGCGATACTCTTATTAGAAAATAACAGAAATAGAGATCTCACTCCAGGCCCCATGAACACAAAGGCTGTTAGGCTGCTTATGAGGTGCGACAAGAGGTTTTCTGCAAAGTGATTGTAGTGCGATGCTTTGTACAGCGATTGACGTCTACGCTACCATCAGGAGTTAAGCACACACTGGGAATGTGGCCTCATTACCGTGGTCCCATGAGTGATTGCGAAGACGTCACACAGGTTTGCCTTTGGGTTTCAGACTCACCTCCTCTGAGCAGGTGTCTTCAAAGAACAAAACCTGTGGAAGATATTAAACGCGATTTAAGTAAATCCTAATTTTAGAAAGAAGAGAAAATCATGTTCATTTTGCAAAATGAGATTTAAAAAAAAAAAAAAACCCTTCAGAGTGCTGAAGAGAATTTGAAATATATTAACAGGTGTTTTACAGCATTAAAAAAATAGGAGTTAATTAAAAACTATGGCCCACTATACCCAGTACTGATACTGTAGTGGAAATACCAGAGCTGTTTGAATAACAGAGGTGCTTGTGAAATCTCAGTGTATGAAGTGATTATTGATGATACTGTTAAGCCTTATCGAGTATAGGTGTATATATATTATTACCGGTAATACACAGCAGACTTGTATAAGTACCTAAACAGTCATTTTGTATTAATGTGTTGAATATCATTACTTAGCCCTTCAGATGCAAGTCACACTGACAAACCCCTATCTTGAACTCTCTCCCGCTCCCTCTCATCCTCAGCGGCTTTTAAAGCGTAATTCTTGCCCTACGGAAGTGAAACCAGTTTAATACCACCCTGAATCCTTATGCAACATTATTGTATTTATTCATTTTTTAACCATCTAAACCCATTGAGAACGAGGACTCATTTACAAGAGTGTCCTGGCAAGATAACATAAGAACATAAGAACATAAGAAAGTTTACAAACGAGAGGAGGCCATTCGGCCCATCTTGCTCGTTTGGTTGTTAGTAGCTTACTGATCCCAAAAGCTCATCAAGCAGCTTCATGAAGGATCCCAGGGTGTCCGCTTCAACAACATTACTGGGGAGTTGATTCCAGACCCTCACAATTCTCTGTGTAAAAAAGCGCCTCCTATTTTCTGTTCTGAATGCCCCTTTGTCTAATCTCCATTTGTGACCCCTGGTCCTTGTTTCTTTTTTCAGGCTGAAAAAGTCCCTTGGGTCGACACTGTCAATACATTTTAGAATTTTGAATGCTTGAATTAGGTCGCCACGTAGTCTTCTTTGTTCAAGACTGAACAGATTCAATTCTTTTAGCCTGTCTGCATATGACATGCCTTTTAAGCCCAGAATAATTCTGGTCGCTCTTCTTTGCACTCTTTCTAGAGCAGCAATATCTTTTTTATAGCGAGGTGACCAGAACTGCACACAATATTCAAGATGAGGTCTTACTAGTGCATTGTACAGTTTTAACATTACTTCCCTTGATTTAAATTCAACACTTTTCACAATGTATCCGAGCATCTTGTTAGCCTTTTTTATAGCTTCCCCACATTGTCTAGATGAAGACATTTCTGAGTCAACAAAAACTCCTAGGTCTTTTTCATAGATTCCTTCTCCAATTTCAGTATTTTTTTTAATTGATCTATTAAACCATTTTGGCAATTTAGTTTTACATTTAGATTTGTCTACTTTAGGGATGTAATTGTTTTGCGCCTCTAGTACTACATTTTTGAAGAACAACCATCCTTCTTCTGTGGGTGTTTTCTCTATTTTACTCCAATCTGCTTCTGTTAGTCTCTGTTTCATACCTTCATAGTTTGCTTTTCTAAAATTGTAAACCTTAGCTTTAGTCATAACTTTTGGGGTTTTAAAAAATACTTCAAATGAGACCATGCTGTGGTCTGAGTTTGCCACACATTGCTGAAATGAAATCCCTTGAAACACCCGATCATACATTCAGTCTGCGATCAGAAGCATTTATACTTTGACAATTTTGTATTAGCCACCAGTTCTGGAGTTTGTTCTGAAATCACAAATTCTTGCAAATGAATGAGCTTTGTCCTATGAGTGGTCTCTGATTCAGTTTTATTGCTTCACACGGAAGTTTTAGCTCTTGATAACACGGCTTCAATTAGACAGAAGAGTAATGGTGCCATGCTAGCAATCTGCCCGGCTGTGAGTTCCACCCAGGTGACTGGGTCCGCAGTAAGAATGGATAGACAGCAAGGGGTCATACATCAGCCTGTGCCCGAGCAGCATGCCTCCGCTGGGGAGACTCATTACAAGGGAAGAGCATCAGTCAGAGCCCAGCAAAGCAGACGAGAGTCATTGATTCATGCCTTCCCAGATCTGTACTAATCAGCCCTCTCTCTCCCACAATATTTATCTTATTGATTTCGAATTCAAATTCAAACTTAGCGCTGTCAAAGCATTCATTCTCATTAAGGAAATGGAGAGGCACACTTGCCAGACCCACGCACGGCCCTAGTCGGAGCTCTGCTACCCCCCATGATTTTCAATCGGAATACAATATGCTTAATTAAAGCACTAAATGGGCAATTAGCCACCGTGGGCTCTCTTTAATGAATCCACTCACTGTGTATAAGAATTCAGTATTGCTTGTCAGCTGCACCATGGTCTACATGCTGACAAACCGGTAATTCACAAGTGGGGGGTGCTAATGCATTTCATCTCTGGAGGCCTGGGTTTGAAGCTTGCTGTTCAGGTCATAAGCGGAATTTATTTATTTAATACATTTTTAGCTTCAGGATATATCCCTTGATGTAGAAAAACCACCCCGTTTACAAGTGTGCCGTGGGGAAGTTAAAATAAACATTGACACAGTTTTTAAAAACAATGTCTCACTTGCAGCATTCTCACCTCCCTGCCCCTCCCTGTCTATCACCTCTCTTCTCCCAATGAAGCAGACGTCTCACAAAGAGCAGACGTTGCCAAGCTTCTGAACACACCCCAGCAGTGCCCCTATGACTCACTCCACACTCCACCTGGTAGTGTCTACACTGGATGAGACCCAGTGAAACCCTGCACATTTCCTGAATATAAAACATTAACTAAAGATCATGATTTGAAAAAACAACTCAAGTTAATTAAACTTTACTGATCCTATAGCATCTCCTGTTCCAAAAATAAATAATTTTCTTATGATGTTGACGGTTGGATCGTGAAAAAGAAACAAGGCATGTGGAACGTGATCTCCATTGCATCCGACATGCCACCTTTCAAGTTTATAGTTGACAGACAGTGCCGGGGATGCATTGTGAAGAATCAAAGACATGCATGCAGAAATACATGTGAATGATAATCATGATACACTTGCAAGAATGTCATTGAGACAGTAATGCAACGCAGTACAAAAACCAACCTGCAATAAATGGTATAGCCCCGTCTAAGGCTTTTCCAAACAATTTTTATTAGTAAACTAAATGGAAATGTTGCACAGAACACGGCTCATTTTTCACTCTTAACAATGTGAAACAAATCTCTTCACAGAATATCCTGACCCTAATGCAAATGATTTCTCTGTCCCATTCCATTCCTTCTTCTTCATATGGTGTCGTCACTGTCGACACTCAGCTAACATCACTGCCTCTTCAAAACAACAAGCAGGTCTCTTCAGCTACAAGAGTCATCTCGTTTCAAAAAAACAAAACCTGCAAGAGTCTGAAAACATTCCCTGTTTCCTGCCAATTAGTGAAGATTAAAGAACTTATTCTGACCCTTACTGACTGTGGGGATGTGAACATGACAGCATCTAAAGGGCAAGCCTGAGACTCTCTCTAATAGAATCAGCCTGTTCCTGTATCGTGCGACAATGCCGCTCACCATCCCAACCTTTATTCAACATTGTTATCCCTGGTCAACTGTGCTGCACAATTAACAGCTCACATTTCTCACATGGAGAATAATTAAGAGATGAAACTAAGGGCTGGGTAGTTTTAGAACTAGTTAACCACTTGACTGCCCTTGAATGCACGAGGCATGTCCTCCTGGAGTAAAGCAAGGAGGCAGGTTTCAACTCTCCTCAATACCTTTGCAGTTGCATGATTTTTTAATTAACACGTAAGGCGTTAGACATCTGTGCAAGGAATTATCTAGAGACTGCCACTTCATGAATTCAATGCTATCAGTTAAAGCTGAGCCCCATGGTTCAGTGTGGCTAGGGACTTTGAATGCAGCACACCACTACAGTCAGCAAATAAGCAGTAATGAGGGAACGTGATGGATTAAAATCATATGCGATACTGTTATCTGCTTCATGCACTGCATCTAAGCAATGAATGCCACAAAGCTACTGACCTGGAGACAAGGTCAACTTGGAAAGACTTTGGGGGTGCTTGACCAATAGGGGTCCCCAGCCAATGAGGCATGAATGGAATTCAAACTTTGCTTGTGTATCTTGGACAGAAGCTGGGTGTGAGTTGGTGACACCACAATCAAGCACCTTTGCTTTTCTGCAGTTTAGACCTTATCTCGTCTTACTGAAAGGGTTCAGAAACCGTAACGCCATTGCATCACAACACACTCCTGTTCCACTCTTCTCTTTAACCTCAGCAATTGATTGCAGTCTATGAGATTTCAGTCACAACAGCAATGTACCAGGGACCCTGCTTTTGTCTCCAGTTTAGAGTTTCACATTGTTTTCCCTCACCACTCAACACTCTGAAGGTTTCCTCTGATCCAATCGCTTCTGACACCCAGGAGCTCCACAGCTCCAATGTGAAGTTCCTGTGGAATCCCCAGTGAAGATCTTTGATTGAAACTGCCAAGACACAAAACCCTGCCGCTGCTAGGTAATCAAATGGGAATAACATTTTTTCCAGGTTTGGAATCCTGTTCTCTGTGTCATTACATTTTCAGAGAGGAATTCACACTCTGAAACAAATGCAAAGCGGCAAAGACATTATGTATATGTGTAGTGGGTTGTCATTCTACGTGTTCATATATATTTTTTTGTAATTTATGTGTTTTTTTGTTTGTGTGTTTTTAGGTTGGCCTCTCTGATTTCCAGCAAATTGCCCCCTAATTGCTCCTCATACGCATAGGTTGAAAAGGCTGGGTTCCTAAGCAGAGAGAGAAGGAGAATTTTGCATTTACTGTGGCCGTCTCCCTGTAAGGTGACCCACAGGTTTGGTATATGGTGCAATCCCCAACAACATTTTAGATTAGAAGCAGGGTTTGGATTTATTTTACACTGAACAAAAATATAAACGCAACATGCAACAATTTCAAAGATTTTACTGAGTTATAGTTCATATAAGGAAATCAGTCATTTGAAATAAATTCATTAGGCCCTAATCTATGGATTTCACATGACTGGGCATACAGATATGCACCTGTTGGTCACAGATACCTTAAAAAAAAAAAGTAGGGGTGTGGATCAGAAAACCAGTCAGTATCTGGTGTGACCACCATGTGCCTCATGCAGCGCAACACATCTCCTTTGTATAGAATTGATCAGGCTGTTGATTGTGGCCTGTGGAATGTTGTCCCACTCCTCTTCAATGGCTGTGCCAAGTTGCTGGATATTGGTGGGAACTGGAACATGCTGTCGTACACGTCGATCCAGAGCATCCCAAACATGCTCAATGGGTGACATATCTGGTGAGTATGCAGGCCATGGAAGAACTGGGACATTTTCAGCTTCCAGGAATTGTGTACAGATCCTTGCGACATGGGGCCGTGCATTATCATGCTGAAACATGAGGTGATGGCGGCGGATGAAGGGCACGACAATGGGCCTCAGGATCTCGTCACGGTATCTCTGTGCATTCAAATTGCCATCGATAAAATGTAATTGTGTTAGTTGTCCGTAGCTTATGCCTGCCCATACCATAACCCCACCACCACCATGTTGACATGTTCACAACGTTGACATCAGCAAACCACTCGCCCACATGACGCCATACACGCTGTCTGCCATCTGCCCGGTACAGTTGAAACCGGGATTCATCCATGAAGAGCACACTTCTCCAACATTCCAGTGGCCATCGAAGGTGAGCATTTGCCCACTGAAGTCGGATACGATGCCGAACTGCAGTCAGGTCAAGACCCTGGTGAGGATGACGAGCACGCAGATGAGCTTCCCTGAGACGGTTTCTGCCAGTTTGTGAAGAAATTCTTTGGTTGTGCAAACCCACAGTTTCATCAGCTGTCCGGGTGGCTGGTCTCAGATGATCCTGCAGCTGAAGAAGCCGGATGTGGAGGTCCTCGGCTGGCGTGGTTACACAAGGTTTGCGGTTGTGAAGCCGGTTGGACATTCTGCCAGATTCTCTAAAACGATGTTGGAGGCGGCTTATGGTAGGGAAATGAACATTCAATTCTCTGGCAACAGTTCTGGTGGACATTCCTGCAGTCAGCATGCCAATTGCACGCTCCCTCAAAACTTGAGACATCTGTGGCATTGTGTTGTGTTACAAAACTGCACATTTTAGAGTGTCCTTTTATTGTCCCCAGCAAAAGGTGCACATGTGTAATGATCATACTGTTTAATCAGCTTTTTGATATGCCACACCTGTCAGGTGGATGGATTATCTTGGTAAAGGAGAAATGCTGACTAACAGGGATGTAAACAAATTTGTGCACACAATTTGAGAGAAATAAGCTTTTTGTGCATATGGAAAATGTCTGGGATCTTTTGTCTCAGCTCATGAAACATGGGACCAACACTTTACATGTTGCGTTTATATTTTTGTTCAGTGTAGTTTCCATTCTGTTAGCCTATTGTCGTATAGAGGATGGTGTCTCAGCACTTCCACCTACTTTATGCCTTGTGTTTAGTTATTTGTGTGTATTTTGCTAGCCTGTGGGGGGAGGGCTTTTATAATATCATGTTAAGAACAAATATAACATACCTTTAACAGTATTGCACAATCATTATAATTACATCTTTGCTAATGGTTCAGTAAATAATTTACTGCATCAGTGGTTGATACACTTAGTAAATCTCTTTCCTAACCCTTCATGGTAAAATGTTTGCTTCTATAATTTGTGGTTTTGTTGGATTTCATTGGTTGAAATTGTGCTGTTTAATTTGATACATTCAGATGTGTTGACATTTACAGAGTCTATGACAGTATTTTTTTATATATGTGCTGCAGAAAGAACTAACCTTAACTCTGAAGTACAAATTAGTTGAACACGCTCACAGGAATCCCAGGGCTGTGATGCTGCCCCTGCGCGTTGAGCAGCAGTAGAGCTGGTCTTTAAGAGGTGTAACCTGGGTCCAGAAGAGCAAGAACCCACGTAGAAGTTTACTAACAGAGAAATGCTAGTTAAAACAAGCTATTTCCATTAGGGAACAACCATTTACTCCCGCGGACCTCCAGATAGGGTTTCATTCAGGTAATTAGGAGATGCATCCTTCACAATGCAGTACCTAAGTTGTTGGCAATAAATGTAGAAGAAAATTTTGCCAACCTGGCAGAATGTTTTTAATTCCTGACCCAGCATTTTAGTTGTGTGTTTCGCTGTAGCTTCACTGCACTGCCATTGAAGATCACTAGGAAAGCCTTACTGATGTGTCAGCATTATGGTGGATTGAATATACATATTATTTCATAGAGACGGAGCTCCTAATACAACTGACTGAGCAGGGCGTGTACTATCAGCACACGTCCTGCTTATTCAAGTGTAATAGACAATCTATCAGTCACTGAATCTTTAATTCACTCCCCATGTTTTCAGCTCTTGGTGTTTGGAGTGCGTGTGTGTGTGTGTGTGTGTGTGTGTGTGTGTGTGTGTGTGTGTGTGTGTGTGTGTGGGGGGGTCTCTCTCTCAGCACAGATAATGATGTTTTGGTCCTTGAAAATGCTTGAAGAGTCAAGTGTCATTTTCGTAACGCTCAATGGACATAACACTCAATGGGCAGAAGCTGCTGATTAAGTGGAAGTGACAGGAACCACTGTTTTGGGCAACTTAGTGCCACAGAGCAACGCCCGGCTCAAACACACTCTAAACAGCTTTCTGGGGCTGGTGAGAAGGTGGCCAGAAATAACATTATATCAACGGCAAAAAAAAAGAGACAAATCATTCAAATAAGACGAAAACAGTTAAAACAATCAGAAAAACAGCAGTGTGCAGAAGACCCGTGAATCATACTTGTGTTCATATTCAGAGATCTGACTTCATCATGGACTTCATCACTGCCCAGTCACAACTAGGAACTGGTTTGACGCATTTTAACATTGAAAAAATAATGTGCTACAAGTAACTAGCTTTTCACTGGTGTATTACTTGGAAAAACTGAAGGGCAGTGCCGAATAACGAGTATAAACGTGTATCCATAATGGATCGGTCAATATTTTTCAGAGAAAGAGTTATACATGCCTAATATACTAATACTCAGATCAGTATGGGTTTGATGGTTCCATGTTCAAGAAGTTACAAAAGATCAGAAAACTATGCAACATTTCACCAGGAACTGTTGTAATCTGAGAGTCGTTAATTTATCATTTCTAAATTCAAGCAAGCCAATTCCTATTTGTAACACATAACATAATTTCTGTTGCTCTCAAATGGCATACAACATATTCAATTAATGTTGAGAAACAATAATGCCTATTTAGGAGAAATATCACAGTATTTACTAGTATTAAGAAACTCTATCGGAACACTGCCTGGGGACCAATTAGCAGACACCTTGTGAGACAACACTGTACCGTATTGAGCTAAATGCACATGACTTTGTGTCAGAGAAGAGGACCAGTACCGGAACATGGATTTTAGGGCTCATTATGACAGTGTTGTAAAAGGTGGGCAGAAATATCTTTCTTTTCTAAACATGACATTAGCTTTAACTAATTTTGCAATGTCCATTTACTGTAATTACATTGTACAACAGAGTCCTGGCGGATAACGCACACGATTGAGCAGACTTGGGTTAAATGACTTGTACAAAAGACGTCTCTTGCATGGAATCTAGGACAGGATTTTCAAAAAACAGTCTTATTTTATCGAACTCGTGGTATAGTAACGAGCGCTTTAGTAGCAAGTGATTTTGCCACAGCTTACTGTATACAACTCTTTTAGATTGCATTTTGAAATCTTTTTTGTTGGCATTGGTGTTTGTAGTTCTTAGTTTTTATACATGTATACCTTGTATGTAATACTTCATTATATATTTATTTATTAAAATTATGATAGAACTCCTTAACCCAATACACAATTTGTTTATAATTAATTGTTCGGTGAATTCCTCTAATTGTGCATTTTCTCTGTTAGTCTTTGGCCTCCTCGATAAACTCAACATTATTAGCCACAAATGCTTACAGTATTATAAGAACATTTTATATGCATACAAATGTGCAAAGGTGAAAGTGTACATTGTACATAAAGTGTGGGGGGAGTCTGACAACATTACAAATACATCTGGGCAAAATCAATGATCTCAATCACATTCCTAGTGGATCGCTGTGTGTCCTTGACACCTGTTCTTCATTCTTGTGTGGATAAGACACAGGTGTTAAAAGCAAATCTGCAATCACTTTATTGTAATATCTAATATGATGTTTTCTATACCAAGATTTCAGTTGTATAATTCAAATAAAAATTACAGTAAAGGTCAGCTGTCATATACTGTACGTGTGCAGAATTCAAATAGACTGCAGTTTCATTGACAATTTCTTGGTAGTCACTCGGTGCAAATAACGGTATATCATTTCAACAATAGAACAAAGGTTCTGTAAGGTTACTCATGGTTAAAGTAAGTGAATAAATCTAATTCATAACCACAAGTATAGAAAAGTCTAAAAGGTGAGTTATATACTCTCGTTAATTAAAACCCTTTTTTTCCCCAAGTGCAAATTAACTCCTGATAAATTATGACAATTATATGGATTTGCTTTTAAATTCCCACACAAACAAAAGAAATAGTCGCAAGAAGCCGTGCTCATTAAGATATTAACATATGAACAGTATTTAATAAACAAAATAAAAGATTTAAACAAAAACAGCACACCAAAACAGGACACGATTCACAAACACACAACCCCGAGTGAGTGAAAACATGCTGCTTTTACAGCTGTACCGAGACTTGATTGCTAATCAATCATTCAATTGGAGTCTCGGTACAACTGCACGAGAATTAATAAAGTGCGATTCCCTGTGATCACATATTATTACATTTTACCTGCACGTGAAGTGCTGTGCAATCCTCATGCCTAAATACAAATATACAACATTTAAACACTCATGTTACACAGACCTGTTTATATCCCGTGTATCAATGACTACACACCAATATTAACACACTACATGTAACGTAAAACACAAATAAATAGCACAGGAGCGGGGCACATTGCCACAACTGTGCATGCAACTTGCAACCCCTATCTAACACAAATTCTCCCAAATTTTGTAAAAGCATGTATATAAATTGAAGAAAATTACAATAATCGCTAACTTAAATTTATAATATGCTCAAACACAGCAGCTGTAGTGTCTGTCCTTCGTCACTAAAATGCATGCTTTTTAATTTTCAGTTCCTCGAAAATCTTCAAAAAAGAGTAACAAAATATAGGATTTCCAACAGTAATGCAAATGCCTTTCAAAGTAATAGCTTCATTACAGATATACAGGCACCATGCGGTTCAAACCACCACTGGTATGTAAAAACACAACTTGCAGTAACGGAACGGAAACATTTAGACAGACACTTTTTCCTTTATTTTTTATTTTCACTGGGGAAGGATAGACCCTCTTATACAATAAGAACACGCTGTTAATTTACACCCAGTCTCCTCCTGTCACGTAACTTAAGGAAAGTGTTTCAAAGGGGAGGCTTATAATAAAAGAAAAATAATAATGAATTATATCTCAAAACAAACTGGCACACGGTTCATAGCTTGAAAATAATTTCTGGTAAAGCACTCCTAACTGTTTCCATTCCCTCAGGTTGAGTCCTCTGTTCAGCTCAGTACTGGAGAAAGGGAGATACTTGGGTCTGTCCACTTCATCTTTACAGTTGCTCCCCTGTCAGGCCTGCCCTGGCATCATGCATGCACTGTTACTTACTGTAATGTGATCCTTTTTATCTGCTGCTCTTGTTTTAGCTAGGGGGATACACTGCAAAGCTGTTGTAATTAAATGTACTTGAATGAAAGGGGTTATTTTGTATTATTTCTAAGGGACTATTGGCACAGTATCCTTTTGCTTTGCCAGATTTGACTGCTGTGTAAATTGTTAGTATCTTGCAGTGAATCTGGAGTTAACAGCAGCTAGGGTTCAATTCAATGATTCGCATATCTATACACCTGAATGGTAACAAGGCAGAGGCAGAAAACTTCAGCATTCAGTCTGAAATTGGAAACTATCAAAATCCTTTTGGTATGGACAAACCACAAGGACACAGCTTGGAAATAATTAAAAGGGACTATATCATAAATAATCAATAAACCATTCATATATAATGCATTGATAATTGGATGAGAAAACATACACCGGTAATTTGTTTCGTATCTCAAGCATAGCACATGGGGAAGAAATAAAAAACGTGATGCAGCCTGGGCGACCTTTGTGACAGCGACGTGACAAAGTGACTTTACCCAGGAGGGTGAGGTAAAGACAGGCTCTGGTGAGATGTTTGCTCCTGGCCTGGGGCAGACACTGCAGTTCTGGGGCAGAGTTCAGGGCTGAGCAGCCGCTGACTGACAGGGAGATGGTTGCCGAGGTCGATCAGAGAGCACCGGGGTTAGTAAACTTGTCAAGTGTCCCGGTGTTCTTGATAAACTGTGGAGGATGCTGTCCACTTCTGTTTGTATTAATTGGTGTCCATTGAAGCTACAAGGCTTGTCTTAAGAGGTTATACTCAAGCAAGTCAAGGTATGTTCAGCCATCCTTCCTGGATACACCACACGTGCATTCCCTTGGCGTTAGTGACTGATTGCAGCTTTGTTTAAGAGTTTTTAACCTTTAGCTTTTATTTGTTAAGTATAAAAAAGCACTATGCCAAAGAACCAGGCCAGCCTGCATTCCTGGTTAAAGAGCTTTTAACCTCGTCCCATTTCACTGATTCCATTCACAACACTGCCCCTTACATTCTTCCCCCTTTTAACCTTGTCAGTCGGTAGCAGCCAGTCCAGTCTATGAAATCTGGGTCATGGCTCCAATGTAAAAGGGTGGCAGCTGGGCACGAACTCGTGACCCTGCACATCGCAAGTGAGCATTTTACCACTATGCAAAAGGTCAGTCCTTGTTTGCATTAATGTTTCTGGAGCTTATAACCTCCACTCACTGACAGGGTACAGAGTTGTAGGGCAATGCATCACGCAACACTGTCTGTTACATTCACTTAGTTGACAATCCTGTTTTTACCAAGTGATGATTGTGCATTATTAAGGGTATTACTATTCTTTTGGCAACACTTTACAGTATCTCTAATTACTATGTATTTACATCGTAGTTACACAGTAAATGCATGCTTGCTTACCTGACTTGTAGGACTCAAGTCCGGCACTGGAATTCGACTTGGACTCAAGTTGCATTTTTCGTGAGTCGGACTCGAGTCACGGCTGCAAGACTCAGACTCGACTTGGACTCGACCTTGTGTCAGGAGATTAACGACAAGTTTTTTAATTTTCTATTACGCAAGTAATACTACAGTTACTAGGAAACTGTGCAATAAAACCCCACCCAACAAAACATTATCCAATCACTGGCTAGCCCTGTTGTCTTTGCAGCCAATCACAGTAAGAATAGCAAATTGGAAGTGAGTTAGGTTGCAGCGTAAACACACCTCCACACAAACCCAACTGCAACCATCATATAAGGAATAAATAATGTCAGCATGGTAAACAAGTAAGTTTAAACTGTGTTCTAAGTTTTTTAAGCACTGTAGAAACACGTTTTTAAAACACTTTTTAAAAATCTTTTGATTTTGCTGAGCTCCCTGAATCTCTGGAATGTAATTTCTTTGTTTGCACTGAAGGCAACAGAACATTGTTCACCTTGATAATTCTGAGTTTACTGAAAACAACAATGAATGAAAAAGAATAATCATATAAGTTATAATCATATTTTTAGAGCTTCTTAATTCATGTCAGAAAGTCGCTGTGTGATTAAATATTCGTTCCTTTGCTTCTAATCTCCAGTCGTTCCCAGCGCATGCCATCAAGGTGTTTGCAAGCAGTGTCAATGAATTCACCTGGCAAATTCAGTGTAAAACTAGGCACTAAAGTCTTAAATTGAAAATTGCCTGCTGTCAAACAGGCAGATAGATCAGACTGATACGACAGAATGACTGATTGACAGCAAAAAAAGAATGACAGAATAACTTAATACCACTTCATTTACCAAAATGAAAATAATTTATTATGGATACAGGAAAAACACAATAACAATACGCTGTGCAGCATCAACCTAGAAATCTGTCTGTGAACTGTATGTTTCCATTCCATTATGAACCTACACACAGGAGAAATATAAAATGTTTTTGTGTAAAAGAGAAAAGATAAAAAACACATTATCTGAAATCAAATGAACTGAAGCACAATCTCGTAAATGCATCATTATATTACAGACGTAATAAAAGTGCAAATGCAATGAAAGTGAAGCATAATGTTTCTATTAATGAATATAATACTGAATTTATTATTTAAGAACACAGCATATATACAGTTCAGGCAATCAGATTGGCAGATTTTACCTGAATTGAAGTGAAAGTAGATGCTGTAGTCAGAGGTGAATGTAACTTTCTGATCGGTGCAGTGTTATTTTCAGGTACGCATTAAAAAGTGATACTCAGCACACTGAGCTTGCTTGCCCATGTCTAAATAACTCCCTCTAAGAAAGCAGGAAAGCACCCATTCAAATCTGGTACGTTATGCTGTTTTTGGTCTTTTACATATTTTTCATTGAATTTATTATATTTTCCAGGCTTTTACATCGTTTTTAATGTAATTTATCACATTTTTCCACCATTATGGAAATAGTATGCACATATTTATCATTTGCAATGCATTGGGTCTTGTACTTTTTTTTTTTTTTTACTTGTGGTGGACTTCTCATGAATAGTTTTTTTTTCTTTTTAGAGAAATTGATTGTCTGTTTTTAGTTTAAATTTGCAAAAAAGTAATGTAAAATTAATGGTAAATGTACCTCTTTTTGATTGATTGCACATTAACCAAAATCTGACAGTGTACCACTTTCTGACATTACATGGGTCACGTTTTGGTGTGCATACCACAATGTACCACTTTTTTCTTCTTTTTTTTTTAATTTAATAAATCTCCAATTAATTTTACCCTGTTTTTCTCTGAATTTGAAATGACCAATTGCATGTGTGCTGTCAGCTGACTGCTTCTTTTCACTCTGCAGACCTGCCATTCAGCCAACCCAGAGCTACAGCTTTGGAGGACAATGCAGCTCTCTGTAGCTCAACCAATTGTGTGCTGCCCCCCTGGGAGCTCCTGTCTACAGTTGGCAGTGGAATTGCCTGGACTTGAACTGATGATGTTCCAATCTCTAGGGTGCATTCTACACTCCATGCTGAGCACCTTTACTGGATGCACCACTTGGGAGCCCCCTTAATGTACCACTTTCTAACACTACCAGATCGTCCAGATCACAGACAATGTTCACAAACGAACTTGGAGCTTATCTATAAATTTCAGGTACAGTCAAACAGTATTCGAATTCCAAAAGAAAAGAAGACAGTGACAGACAAGCTGAAAATAGGCATGCAAATAGAATGATCTAGCAGATTTTTTTTTTTTTTGTATTTTATTATTTGTACATTTTTCCTGAGGTATATCGGACCGGTAAACTGTTCCCACCGCTGGTTTAATGAAAGTTGATTTGAGTTTGTTTCAAGGACTCAGACTCGAACGATAGTGACTTGGGACTCAAGGTTTGAGGACTCGACTACAAGCCTGGTATCTACACACAATTATAACGTTATTATGCATAGTCACAATGTACTTAACCTGTAAATCTTTTTGCACAATATATGTAAGTACACAATTATAACAGAAAAGGGTTAGGGTTAGGGTTAGGGTTAGGGTTAGGGATAGGTAGGGTTAGGGTTAGGGTTAGGGTTAGGGATAGGGATAGGGATAGGGATAGGGATAGGGATAGGGTTAGGGTTAAGGTTAGGGTTAGGTCTATATCATGCAAAAATAATGACACATTAAGTACATTGTAACAATGCGTAATAACATTGCAATTATGTGTAAGTACATGTGCTTTTAGTAAGGGACTGCTATGTAAATGCACAGTAATTAGAGACACAGTGTAAAGTGTCACCGTTATTTCATACTCTTCTCTGATATTTATTTCTTTGTTTTGGACAGAAAGGAAAAGGCTCTTGGAAACTCTTCGGTACAGATACATCAAAGAGCAGGTAATTGACGATGGTGTCCCTTTAAATGATTTGGTGATGCTTTGACCTCTGGACTACAAGGTTATAATTATTTATCGGATCATTCATTTAGCACGTGTTAAAAACTGATTAGAACACGCAGAGCAAGCGTGTTCTTTTTTCTCGCTCGCTACTTTCTCATGATAACAGTCAGAGTTAATAATGATAGATTAGCCAAACGGTGTCACTGCTCACTTTGTCATTAGTTTAAATCAGGGATTGTTTTGACATCTTTTGATGTCTACCCAATGTTTCAAAGATATAAGATGTCTGAATTACACAATGCAATCATTAGCCATTGTTAGACAGTTCAGTCCATGTTAAAACATCTGACACGCTGATTTTTGAAATTACAAATCCTGCTAACAAATATATACATTGTATACAGTGTGCACAGTTTTGCATAACATTTACATGGTAAATACAAAATTACAATATTATTAGGCATAGGTATGATGGACTTAACATCTTAATCTTTTTGCACAATATATGTACCTTAAAAAACACTGTATAAGTGGCCCCCCTTTTTGAGACAACAATTTCAGGATAAAGCCTATAGGTCACACCGGTGTATAAGTTGCTCCCCCCTTTTTAGAACTCCCTAAAATACCTAGAAAATAGACTTATGTAAAGGTTTTTACAGTAACTACACAATGGTATCAGAAAAGGATTAGGGTTAGTGGTCTTAGGGCTAGGTTTAGAGTTAGGGTTTTATCATGCAAACAAATGTACATGTTAAGAGCATTATTTACAAAAGGGCGCTAAGCTTCATGGTGCGTGATAATTGCAATTATCATGCATGTTAATGATTTCCATGTTTACTGTTGCTATTGTATTGATTATCATGTGTAATAGTGGGCATATTATAGTGCACACTCATTTTATTGTAATTATTCTGTTGTAATCCCAGTTAGTTTCTTCCAAGGTAATCCTGCACTTTCCATGGCTTCTTGAAGAAAAAAAATCCTTTCCTGAGGTTGTGTTGTTCATGGCACCCAAAGCACTTTTCAGAAAAACCTATCATTGACTCCATAGCTTCTTTCATTTCCAGTAAACCCAAACACGCTGCTTTGTGCATTGTGTCATAGTTGTATGTTATAATCTTTCATAACTGCAACCATTGCACTGCAAATCAGACATATTGCCCTGCCATCAAAATTATTCGTCGAACAAATAATAATCAGGCTATCGATTTTTTATCTTCTGTGTTCCGCCTCCATGTGTGCATATGTGTGCTGTGTGATTGGCTATTGACTACTATTGGCTACTACCTCTGTGAGCTGTGATTGGCTTAATGGGAATGTCACTCATACAATGCAGATGGCACATGTTGATTACAAGTGTTATATTTAACCCTTTACAGTACATTTATTCAGCACTTGTCAGGCGCGTCAGGTCCAATTTATTTTCACACACGCTGTTTATTTTACACACGCTCTTTAAAATGTTCTTTTTTTCAGAATGTTTAAAGGCATTGAATCGCAAAAGGACACTCAGTACTGCATCTTCAGCCAAGCTGCATCCCTTGTTCTCTGTATTTTTCACCTCTTTATAGACCTGCATACTGATAAATTCTCTCCTGATCACTTGTTTTATCACCAACCTCAATAATGCGATTTTATTAACACCTCAAAAAGCTCTGCAAATGTCTGTGATATTCTTTGAGTGCTGGATGCAGAAGCAGCTATCTCCTTTGTTAAATCCGTATTATCTTTGTAGTAGATGCGGCTATGAGATACGCCCTTTATTTATTTATTTTTTCGGTTTCATTCGGCTCCTATCGGCCATTGAAAGGTTTTCTCTGCTTTTTCCGGAGAAAAAAATGACTAGAGCCCTGTGCTTTACGTCTTTTTGATGATGTCAGACATAGGACTGCAAAGTGTTAAGAGGCGGGTTGTTTTAAAGGCAAATTCATTAACGATACAGTAATAAATATGGTGCACGGAAATGAATGCGTTCTCTGTTAGTAAATGGGGCAGTAAATTAAGATTTATTGAGCACGTTAGGCTCAGTTCTTTACATACGTGCTAACTCAAACTTTAGTGCAAATTCGTAAATGAGGCCTCAAGTGCATTGTACTATGCATAATAACATTGTAATTATGAGTAAGTACACATGTATTTACTAAGCAACTAGTATGTAAATACACAGTAATTAGAGACATGTAATGTAAAGTCACTTTTGTTAAACTGAAGTGAACAGTTCTTGTATCTTTTAGAGTGACTTCTTCCCAAACTTAACAAGAGCTAAAAGTCAATGTTCTGTACTTGGCAATGTATTTAATAATAGAGTGCAGCATATAATGTATGAGTTTAAAATAAAAAAATAAAAAAAATCTGCTTTTGTATGCAGTTTCATAAAATGCCTACCCTTGGTATGTTATTTACTTATTTTTAATAATTCACCAGTGTGCTATTTTAAATATGAATTGAAAGCAGACGCTTCTCAACGAGGTAGAATAATAATCTCAAGCCTTTGCTGAGATGTTTTTTCTTTCTTTTTTGAATGGCAGATCTGTCCGTGTCCCTTTAACCCATGGATTAAACCTTCGCCTCTCAGTGTCTAATTAGAATGCTCCTACGGAAAGAGAAAACAAGGCTTTTAACTTTCAAAGTGTGTCACCCACATTCTCACACGGTTCAGTTTAATTGCACAGCACACTGGGTGTTTACATTTGTGTCAGGGTTGTCACTGAGCTCAGAGCCTTCAGGATTTCATCGTGATCTGCTCATCCCAGCAACCTTGAGCTGTATCCTTGCAAGGGCTCCACGTAGAAATCTGCTGGGAGGAAGGGCTTCCAGGCCTTAGCAGACACTCAAAAAAACCTTTTCTTCTCTCATTTAGCAAAACAATATTCACAAGTCCCCTTTGCCATTGATCTTTGTGTTTTTCTTATTTCAAGATTGTAAGTTCACTGTCTGCTACACACACCAGAGCCTTGCTATCGTGTTCCATGTGGCTCAGTTGTTACAGTGGAGGCTGGAGGCGACCTTGCACACTGCATTGAGCATCTTAACCACTATGCAAAAGAGTTCTCGGTGTCTGTGATTATAAAGTTTTTAGTCACATCTCATCACGCCAACAGGGGACAGACTCTGTAGTGGCCTGTTATACAACATGACCTCACTACCACGCTGTGTAGCAGCGGAAGAGTCGCTGGCCAAGTTGAAAGGCCACATCATTTGAATTTAATGAGGAAGGCTCTTTGCTGCCAGCACTTAAGCATTTCTAGCCAAGCTCAAAACTTGAAAAGCAGATTTAGAGAAATACGATGACTGAAGAGTGGAATAATGATTGAATAATAACTGAATAGATTAAACAGTAGCAACAGATCCTGGAACCACTCAGACTGTTTGCAACACCACACAGGAAATGCAATCAAAATGACATTCAAAGCAACTTTTGGCTTTCTCAGACTACAAAGCAAGATAATTTCTGAATGACAGTTACACACAGCATCGAGTTTAAAAGCGTTCTGCTTACTGTACTGCAATGCCTGACAAGCAGGACTAAAACTGGAGTCTGGGTGGAAAGTTTTAGAAGATTACCACATTCATTATAATAAAAGTTGAAAGATAATTGGTTTTGTGTTTTGGTCTTGTGTGCACAGAGATGGAGCAGCACCCTGATAATCTTGTCGCCTCGTTAATCTCATTTTAACAAACAATGTCAGATTTTCAATTTGTCTGCCCTTGGCTTTCTTTGTTACTGCCTTTACATAATACAACCAACAACCATTTGCACGGCCTCATAAAAGAATCCTATTTCACACAGCAAAAGAGGTAATTTGACAATAAAAAACATAATAATGAAATATCAGGGGCAATGAATTTTACTAGCAAAGCTTATCGCAAACACTGGTGAATTATTGATTTGTGAAATAACTGCAATGCATGCAATTATGGGGCAGCTACAATGCCAGATGGCAAAACATTGAATATGTATTTCTATTATCACAACTGAGATGCAAAGCAGTGCAATAATGCATACATGGTCATACAGTATTTGGCAATTAACAAAATTGAATTCCAAAAACACTTCTTACCTAGCTTTCTTGGTTGATGCCAATATAATATATATATATATATATATATATATATATATATATATATATATATATATATATATATATAGATATAGCTTGTATTTGTGTTTTGTGTTAAGCAGAGACAGAAACAGGAAGAAGAAAGCACTCACACAAACTGGCTCTGCAGGTCGACCGAAACATTTCATTTCAGCTTTTTAACGGTACACTAATTATATAACCCCCCCCACCTCCTTTTTTTTTTTTACTTGACATGGTTAAACTGGGCAGTTATGTGAAGTGACAGCATGTAAAAAGTGGAACTGAACGTCAAACGTCTCTTCAATTTTTTTTATCTGCAACTGAATCCATTCTGCCTTGCAAAAGTTGAATTTACTCTTTTAGAATGTGCATTGTATCATACCTCACAGGATCAGATATGACAGGGTCTTTCTAGATGTGGCCAAAGATTTGATAGCGCGTGGAATGCAGGTCTTCTCCAGAAGATTAGCCACAGCTCTCCAAACTACTTGGTTAACTTGGTGAGCAGTTATTTGACTGGATGCACCATCCATGTTGCAGTATGGGAAGAAAGGTTTACACCATGGTGCATCCTCACAGGAGCACCGTAGGGATCAATCATCAGCCCTTTCCTGGTCAAGATTTTTACTGACTTCTGACTGGCTGACCCAGGACAGAGCTGGCACTCTGTGCTGATGATGTTGCAATCATCTCACAGTCTTTCAGTGGGAAGGTGTTGGCCAGGAACCTGCAGACCTCGCTTCATAGACTTTCGGATTGGTACAGAGACTGGCGAATAGCCCTCAATGCCAGCAAGACCACGGCAACACTGTTCACCAAGAGGCACTTCAAGGAGTAGCCACAACTCTGCCTCAGTGGTGATGCAGTCAAGTGGGAAAACAGTAATCTGGATGTCTATTTAGACGCAAAGCTCAGCTGGAAGAACCATATTGAAAAAACACAGCAGAAGGTGTCCCACAAACTGACAGCTTTGTACCCTCTCGAAGATGAGAACCATGTCACTGAGAAGCAAAATCAAGATCATCAAGGCGATTATCAGACCTACGTTGACCTATGCTTCCCCAGTCTGGAGTGGCTGCTTGGACTCAACTCGTCTCTTACTTCAGAGAGTACAGAATAAAGGCTTCCGGATTGCTGCAAGAGATTGAGCCGTCACCAGAACAGCAGATCATCACAGACAGCTGGGTACTGAGATGCTGGATGAACATCTTCTGAAGCTGAACAGAAAGTTCTATGGTGCTTTGGAACAAAATGACAACCAAAGCTCACCAACATCACAGAGAATCCTCGGTACCCCTGACGAAACAACGCTGTATTTGTGAACTTCATACCCCTCCCCCCATGCATTACAGCGCTGCATCTGTAATGCCTGTTCAACTGCGATGATGCAATACAGATCAAGACGTCAACTCAACACGACTTCAGAGTAGTGAGGCAACTACCTTGGTAGCTGAACATATTACCACTGGATTAAATCTGGTAATCAGACAAGAAGCTCTGCTCAAACCAGGATCAGGGTTTACCATTTTAAATCCTACTTTACAAATATAGCGAGCCAGGGTCTGTCAGCGGGACCTCCAAAGTAGTAACAGCACACCACTGTGTTCACAGAAACCTCTCATTTGCAGCTGTTTTGTTTTCTTTTGTAATGTAATACATCCTGTGTGTCAATGCCAGTTCCATTTCTGTCTGTCTGTGTCAGCTGTCATGGAAATTCTAATAAAAGGAAGAGAGACTGCGAGTTCCAAACACACAAGCCTTTATTTCTTAGTTTGCAAACTGAGAACACTCTCAACACATAGGGTGCTAGATAATCATCGGGTAGTGTTCCAACATAGAGTTAGATCAGTTTCTTATATACCTTAAAACTGTCAGTAAGTCAGAGGGTTAGCCAATGATGATTCAGATATTAGCATATAAGGGAAACAATTTATAACTATGCATGTGTGGCATATAGCTAAGCAAGCAAATAACAGAATGGCTGTTTTGTGTGTATGTGCAAAAAGACACGTCTGGCTCATCCTGTTATCCATTGTCTCACAGCTGCAGCAGCAATGTAGGCAAAACTATCTTAAGCAAAGCATACAAGGTTATGCGAGCAAGATTATAGGAGTGCAAGATGCCAGTACTTTTCCATGCCGAGCCAATCCTATTTTCTATAACATTTCTATTACACAGCGTTGTGGAATTCTGTGAGGGGGATAGAGCATGGGCTTCCCACTGTATGGAAAAAAAGACATGCCAACCTAGTGCAATATAGCTGCAAATCTTTCTGCTCTGTATAGGTATCTCCAGGAGACTGCCCTTGTCTGTGTGTGGGAATCCCAGCAGTGGTGGAAGTCCTGGGGTTTGTACATCACTCCAGGAAAAGGTCACACTGTGGGATCGTCTGGAAAATGTCTCCTGTCTCCTCTCATTGTTGAGGCAAGGATCAGCAGAGTGAAATGTGGCAGAGTGTGCCCACGAGGCTGGGGTGAACTCATTCTCCATGCTCTGCACAGTCAAGAGGGAGGGAACAATTAGCAAGGCAAATGCATGACTAGTCGAAACCAGAATGCAAAGTATCATTGAGGGCTCCTAGGCACTTTCATACAGTGGTATCGGTGCTATGCTTAAACGTGGACAGTCCCGGGTTTGCATCCGTGAGAAGCCCCTGCTTGTGGGAACCATATATGGGCTGCAGTGCAATTCAAAGTGTTGAATTCAGAATACTATTGTAGCAATCTTTAAACAGATGCCACCTACCTGGTCTCAAGGAAATGCAGCTCTTTGTTAGGCAACAATCCCAGCCTTACAGTCTGACCAGAGCCTCTGGGGAAAGCCCTGCCCCTACAAAGCAATGTTTGCTGACACAACCAACAACGCAAGGAGAGAGTAGCATCCGCAACAGCAGACTGAGGGAGAGAGCTCGGTCCACTACACACAGTACCAGGTTCATACTCACTTTTTCCGTTCTGCAGAAAATGAAATTTTCCAGGTGCGTGTCAAGCTCGGACATGGGTACGTCTTCTGTGCTCTCCAATCTCACTTGGGTAAGATTCGACCAGAGCGGAGTCAAAAGTGGTTTTCTTGTTTTGTTTATTTTTTGTTGATAGCGCTGTGCCTGCAATGCCAACTGACATCATCTGGAGTACAGATCAAAATTTACAAAAACTTTTCAATGTAAATTATGACTTTCCAAATCTAGTGAATTTGTGAGGGTTGGGCAGCTTGCTTCCAGCTGAGCAGATTCAGACGCCTGGCTGGCAGTGTTTCCTAAGACTAGAGCATCAGGTTTGGATAAGGGAGCAGCACAGGATACTAGACCTAACATTACAGTTTTTGCTAATATTGATACAATCTTCAAGCAAACACCAATTAGGTCTCAAATGTGCAGTGCAGATCGAAAAGCAAGCAACACTATTGAGCTGCTGTGATACCTCACATAATAATGAGCACAGGGGTTATAACCGTCACCTGCTGGACTTGCAAGGCATGTTTCCCTCTGTACTCCAAGCAGCTGCAAAACACTTTAATAATCAAAAGAAACTGCAATATTTTAAAGCTTTTTACAGGCACTTCCTTCTCCAAACTCCAGAGTGACATTTTAATGTAGCATTGCTAATGTCATTCAGTGAGGCTAATTTCTGTGAAATTATGAGTTCTGCTGTAACAGTATTATTACAGAGCTTATTATTCATGATAATAGACTGTGGCAAAGTGACTGGTGAATGGGGAACAGGTGTAGCAGTGATGCGGTGCAGACAATTGCAATCCTTTGAAAAAGTGCTTTATTTATATTCCAGGTCTGGTGACCGTTTAAATAATAGATCTCCTGCAATACACAACCATGTGTAAAGCATGGGGATAATGAAACAGGGCACAGTCCCAAACAAAAACGAACACACGGTCACCAGTCCTGGGTGAGTGCAGTCGTGCTGGTGGCGAGTGAGGACACGGGTATTTTGTGATGGTTGGTGCAGTGGTGATCCGGATCGTGCTGACCCTCGGCGACAGCTCCGGATTTGTGGGTTAACTGTCTAGTGGTACAAAAACACAGACAATTACAAACACAATACACAACATGCATTTTCTTTAACAACGAGAGCTCCTTTCTCGGTCCTTCTCTCTCCCACCGTTTACCCAAACGAAGGAAAAGATCAGCGTTACCCTGGCCCCTATAAGTAATCCCGCATGACATCTTGGTAAACGGTTGCAGCTGCCTTATTGTTTACAGCTGCCCCTCGTTTACCTTTCAGGTCAGTACGGTCTTACAACAGTCTTGCTTCTTTCCAGGCTGACCGACTTCCCGGCCACGGAAACAAACAGTCAGGCCAGCCCTTCCAGATACTTCCATTCTTTAGCGCCCTCACAGGTCAGGAGGGTGATTTACCACCAGAACTCATTATCTTTCAGTTACAGAGACCAAAAGCAAACCTTACACTGGCAACTATGTAAGGGCAGCTACGGCTGGACCTGGATAAGACTTTGGAAACAGACTAGACAAATGCATCTTTCATTCAACATCATGTCTTCTTGTTGGAGGCTCTGAAAAGGGTTATTTATTTCAACTTCATTTCATTCTGGAAAGGAGGTGAAGGGAGAGGATAGTGTAGGTGTGTGATGTGATGTCATTTAAAACAACAAAAGAATAGATCAGTTGAGATATTGCTTAGAATTATTTCAGATGTGTTTTTGTGCAGTTTGTAGTTTAGGGGTTCCAATATGTGTGATTTTTGTAGATTAATGGGTGTGTCAATGCCCCTGAGCATTAGTATGTTAGCAGTTTCAGGGTCAAATCTAGTGAAATGCCCCACGTGGTCAATGCAAAGACTTCACTATAAACGCTATAAACAAATGTGCGTGTTTGTGTGCGAGAGATTGTGTGTGTTACTGTGGGTGTGAGCGTGCATACTCGTGTGTGTGCGAGCGAGCGTGCGTGCGTATTCGTGTGAGTGAGTATTGGTGTTGATGTGAAAGTTCGCATCTGAGCTCTGATATAATCCACCTTGACGGTCGGTGTTAGTCACTGAATCAAGGCTGGCCTCGTCCAATCCCTCCCTTCAGCTGTCTTGCTCTGCCTCGGTCATCACTGGCAGGATTGTTGCTCGCTGGCTCTCCAAACAGACAGTGACAAGCCCTGTGTGTGGGTTGGGGGGTGTCAGCTCTCATCACTCAGAGAGCAAGAGAGGCCCCTGGCACGGTAAGCAAGCAGCCCAGTGCAAGCTGTACAGAGCTCCACTCCAGTCCCTGCAAGAGAAGGGGCCGATGTGTGGGATCACTTGTTATAATTAATTATGCAGATATAATTCAAATACTGTCTGGATTCAAATGTATCATTTCCAGTTATTATTGCAAAACTGTTTGGACAATGCAGCAGTGATTAATTTGTACACTGTGGTCTACAAATATAAAGGCATTCATAGACAGATGACCCTGAAAAGTACCAGATACAAAGAGGAAGCTGTGAAATCTTGTGCCATTTTCAAAAAATATATTAGTTTATGTAAGAATTTAATAATCCTTTGTCAATTTCTTCGATTGAAAAAGGATTTGTTTCAAATTAGCATTTATAAAGCACACGGAATTATCAGCTATATTAAACTGTGAAACAAGAACATACTCTGTTCGAAACTTAATTTTTCTAAATGATTGCTTCTTTGCAAAAAATTAGAAAAATATATTTTATATGAAATTGAATTCAGATATTACAAAGAATGTAAGATGAATACAAAATTGGTCCTTCTAAAAAAACACAATGGGTAGATACTTATTTTACTACATGAATAAACCAGAGTTTTAGGTCAGCTTTTTTTTCTGAAGAGTTACATGTTTAATTACAAAGTAAAAATGTAACTGAATAAATAAATAAATTTAAAACAGAAGGAGACAACGTAACAACGTTTGGCCAATCTAATACAACTCTACACTGACAAATCAAACTGAGAATGTGTGGCAAATGTGTATGGCCAACGTGTCATGTGACCTACATCAGTTGGTGAGAGTCGTGTGCAAAACAAAAGAATCTCAGTGATTTCACCATGAGCGTGACAACGGGCGTCTATACAACCAGCTTGTTCCTGAACACAGCCGCTGCTCTGATCAGTGTGTCCTTAGTCCCCTGAGTGCTCCTGGAATGACAAAAAAAAAAAAGAAAGGAGGTCATATAAAAGCATGGTAAAGCACAGGGAAGCATTGTGAATCCCAGAGAATTATGGTAAAGCAAACCATGTTATACTATGGTAAATGCAACCAAAGGGGAAACATGGGCAAACTAAGTTTTATAAGGGCAATACCATTTCCTTGGTCCCAATCCCAAGAGAGAGAAGTATAGCACACGCAGAGCCTGTTGCTTCAGGGCAGCTCTGTCTCTGACAGCCAAGCAGGAAACCACAGCTGAAGGGGCTGCGCTAACGTTGGATAATCATGGGCAGTGTGTGTTTGTGTGGGAGAGAGGCAGAGGGGCATGGGTAAATGAGGTAGGAGTACACTCATTGCTCATGCTTCAGGGCTTCCCCACTCAGCTTTGGGTCGCTGGCTGCAGCAGTTGAAGCAAAAAGGGAATGCAAAGGCCTATGGGAACTGTAGTTGTAGTGTCTACAGGAGAGGACTACAGCCGAGACAATGCCTGTGTGTCAATGACTGATTTGTGTGATGCGCCAATACGGATACTGATGTAATAAGATTATATATATATATATATTATAATATATATATATATATATATATATATATATATATATATATATAAAATATGCACGTTCAGTTAAATTCGTCTGCAGACTGACTGTTGATAGAAGGGTTAAAGGTTTCCAAAATCCATAATCACAATGACATAGTCCCGAGTCCAATACAAAGTGGCAGTCCAATGCCAGTCATGGTGCTGCGTATCAGGGCTACTGTGTACTGATTCATCAGGGTAATTTAGTGTGCCAATATATTTAAAATAAAAGACCATGTTTTGCGTTACTAGCTGGTCTGCCACTGGATGCGCCCAAGTTTGTTCTGTTAAATTCACATATTTTTTTTAATCTTGTACAAAGGGCTGATGTGCTTGAGTGGTGACAGTGGGGAGTCCAAACTCAAGAAAAGACTTCTAAACAATATAAAAGAAATTTTTAGCCTTTGACACTTAATTATACCTCAGCTTCATAACCCAGCCACCAATACATTTGACACACTGGTGGAACAGATACTCTTTCTGGGGTCATCGCAGTAGCAGTACAGCTTTCTCTTCGAGATTTAGTTTAACCCATAATGTACACTCACAGGTCTGAGGACTTCAGAACATTCTCTCTGGAGTCCCCTATAGCATCCTCCACCATACTCTGTTGAGTCTGTCTTTCACTTGTAAAACTGGCAAACCGTGTCTCACTATTCTGCTAACTGGCATACACAGAGACGCACACCATTCGAGCGGGTTTGTGCTACGTTAGGAGGCTGTGTAGTCCAGTGGTTAAAGAAACAGGCTTCTAACCAGAGGGTCCCTGGCTCAAATCCCAGCTCAGCCACTGACTCATTGTGTGACCCTTAGCACGTCGTTGAACCTCCTTGTGCTCCTTCTGTCAGGTGAGACAATGTTGTAAGTGACTCTGCAGCTGATGCATATAGTTCACACACCCTAGTCTCTTGTAAGGCACTTATGGTGGTCCACTATGAAAGGCGCTATATTAAATTATTATTAGTAGTATAATACAGCAGACAGACCGCTACACCCGTTTCCATATTGTATTAATCTCACCCTCTTAGCACAATACGTTTGAAATACGTTTCACCGCTGTAATGAAAGTAAAATAAGAATCGGAAACTGAAGAACACGAACGATATGTGGGTAAGAAAAGAATGCACTTTTGTACACCCTATTTATAATACCCTTAATGGACGCAATTAAAGAGAAAAATGCTGTCCTACCGAGAAATGTTTCTGTCCTCATGGGGAAAGAGAAACCTCGACGAGCTCTCCTTCATACTTTAAAACAGGACAGAGACTCGCCACTCCATCACAGATCGAGAAGGCAAACTGTTTTAAAAATGATTATTCTGTAGGCCCTTCTGGAGCATATTTTAACTCTATTCCCTGAAGGAATGAGAGCCAAATATTACTCTAAATATACATGCATTATGATCTCTCTCTCAGGAGAGATGTTGGCACCCCAAAGCACTTTCCAAATTTGAGGTAATCGTTCTATTTTCAGAGAACAGCAACGATTAAAATAAACACAATATCATATACACATTTGTAATGGTGATAAAAACTAACACGTGTCTCTCCGTCACGTGCTTATGACAACCGCAGTCTGGGGGGAGTAGGGAGTATATATACAAAATATATTAGAAAATGTTAAATTGGCTCCTGGCTCTCTGGGGAAAGAAACATAGCGCCAGATTGCTAAGCTTCAACGCCTGATTGCTGTCCATTCATCATAATCAATGCCTGATCAATCAATGGAGGGACAGACCCCAGATGTTGTTAAATACAACCGCTGTCCAATTGATTTGATGAATCAGCATCTCGTACTGCATGCTGCCATAGAGGGAAGTGTATTGATGCATCTTGTTAGGAGGGTATGGGAGCTTTTACAGTTCATCACTGCTTACAGAACCCCCGAGAGGGTCTGTGTGACAGGCCTAGAAAACAACAGCCATTATCACTTGCTGCTCTCGGCTGCCCTGTTATGTCAAAGAAGATGATGTCTGATTCTTGACCCGAACCAGTAACCCTAATGGACCGAAAACCCCACCGCCGGTCTTCAAGGACTGGCTTCTCTGGGTCATTACATTGCCACTGGTTTTCATGTGTTTCTATTCGTTTTGTACCAATTCAGATATAGAGCAGCATGAGTGTGGTCTTTTAAAAGTGCTTCGCATAGCTTACCCATACATTGAATTTAGTTGTAAAATGTGGGAACAAAGACATTAATAAAAAAAATATTTAAGTTGTGTAGTGCATTGCATTTAAGTTATAAGGTATTATCAAGGCTCTATTTCTTTCACCGTTATCACAGATTTCACGATTTCTGTAAAATGTACTGCGTGCAGTGTAATATATAATTCCCTGTGAAAGTTCCCATTTCTGAAAGAATTGTGTAAATACACATTTATTACTTAAAAACAAATATAGCAAACCTTATTGACACACTATCTGTTACACTGCATTTAGGAACCTGGCATTCAGGAAAAACAGCCCTAGTTATCATACACAACAGCGGGGTAGCATAGTCAAAATGTACTGTTTTAGTCAGAGACTCAATTTAATAGAGGTTTAAAGTTTGGGACTGTTGATAGTGGCATTAATACTGAACACAAAGGCAGCCTTGCTATTAAAGTTTATACTATTGGCAGTAGGGGCAAATTACGACTGTACAAATGTGGCTTTAAATCCGAGGTGGTCTTTGTATTGCAATGGCTTAAAGAAAGGTTTTACTGTATGCAACTTGCGTGGAGTTCTGGTTCATGTGAGAAGTTATCAAGAACACCTTGCCATGAATTCAAAGAATGAATTGTCCAATAGCCTTATCAGGAACAACCCCATATTTCCTGTTTATTTTGCATATGTATTTAAAGCATGCAAATTATGCATTGAGCCCCTTGAATGAAAATCTTACCAAAATGCTTTTAAAACAGCTGTGCTGATTTTGCAGCAGTGGCTAAAGGAAAACGAAGGAGGTGTTGCAACTCATACTGGGATATCTTCAAATTGTTCCAATGTAACTCAGAGACCTGACAATGGAAAAACACAATACCCATCTGTACGATAACTACCAAGCAATTACAACATAAGTACTTGTTAGCTAATGATAACAAACACTGCAAGGCTTAATTAATCGTTCAGTCTTGCGCTGGCTCATGCGAGGCCGCAGTGGTGGCTGGTTAAGGCTAGGTGGCATTGCGTCTGTCTCTCCGTCTGATCTGAAGCTGCAGTTTTCCAGCCCAGTGAAGCAGATGGAGGTGGGAGCTAAGTGACAGCACTGGCATTGGGGCAAGCAGCTGGGATCATGTGAAGCCAGTGAATTTAAATAATCAGTGACCTTGTTAATGTCAGTAAAGCAGACACTCTGCTTTTACACTCCTCGTACGTCACAATCCATGTGCACTTTACTGATGCAACTGCTGTTTGAGTTCATTAGGAGGGAGTCTTTTTAAAAATTTAATTCAGCTGAGATGACTGTCACTTTTGTTTGCTTGCTGTGAATTCCAGCTGCCTGTTAATTTTCTGGTGCCAGGAAATCATTTGGTACATATGCTGACCGGTTGCTAGCAAGGTCATCTTCCAAACTAGTTTGCAAAAAGCCAGCACTTGTTTGCATTAACTAGTTTGTAACATTGGGTCCTGTATCCCACTGTCAAGTTCAGTCAAAAATGATTCACACTTTTAAAAGAAGTACACCTGTTTGATAGTCCCATTACTTTTAATCTATACCCTTATATTGGGTTCTGCATTTTAAATGAAAGTACAATATTAACACCTTATTAAATGGCCCTTAGTGGAAAATCCAGAATACAGTTTTTATAATAGTTATTTGTGGCAAAGTGGCTTATTGTAGACAGGTGCAGGGGTGATGCAGTGCATGAAAGAAGCAGACATAACTGTAATCCAGTTTTTAGAAATGTTTTATTGTATTTCCAGGTCTAGCGACCAAACAGTAGTTCCCCGACAGTACACACCAATGTGTACAGTACAGAGTATATAACAGACAATAAACAAATATCCGTCCTACCATAACAAACAGTCACCAGTCCTTGGCGCATGCAGTAGTGCTCATGGTGGGCGATACGGTTTACATCTGTGACAAAAGGTACAATATTGTCCGGTTTCATGCTGGCCCTTGGCAACAGCTCCGGAACTGTATTAACTATCTGGTAACGAACAAGACGAGACAAAACACAATTTCAACTATCAAATACCCTGTTACTGTCCTTCTGATTCTTACTCGCTACAAAGCGACGCGAAGGAACAGATTACGATTCTCCGTCCCCCTTATATGCTGTCATGCATGACCCCTTGGTAAACAAGTGCCTTTACAATCTGCGGCTACTAAATTGTTTCCCTTTCGGGTCAATACATTCTTGCAACAGAATCTCGCCTTTTTCCAGCCTGACCGACTTATCGACCCGGGGAAAGAACTGCAAGGCAAGCCCATCCAAAGAACTCTGTCCTCGCTGCTTAGCGCCCCCACAGGTTGGGAGGGAGATTTACAACGAAGATTCATTGTATTTCTGTCACACTATTACATTCAGCATTTGTTACCTTATAAGCAGTTTATATGGGTTTTGTGTCTGCTGGTAAAATCCCTTTCCAGATTGCCCTATGCGGTTCAGGGCTCCTCAGGAGAATCTCAGTTCAGAGAACATTCTGTGTAAGCATTTTATTTTATCAGTGCTCCCAATTATTTTATCATTGTTTATCTCCCCAGTTTAGAAAGTCCAATTAAGTTCTTGCATTTAAGCAACTCTCCAAACAACTCAGAATGCTGAAGGTCAGTGGTAGCCCTATGATCCCATGGGCTGGCCAACTGCATCTTTTCATGCCAAATTCAAAAAGCCGACTTAATTCTAAGACCACAAAGGGTTCAAGTCCATTTTGCAAACTATGTTATGACAGAGTCTTAAGCCCGATTCACAAGGCGATTTTCCGGGGGTCTTAACTTAGACTGTGTTTCTGTTCGCCCCCGACGTATCTTCATTCTCTCCCGCTCATGAGAAAGCTACTCGCTGCCTAAGAGAATTGTCATTTTGGCTCCTTTTGACAGAAATACAATGATTCTGGAGGACAAGAGCCAATGCACTAATCCCTGCTGCATCTCCAGTCCCTGTGTGACACACCCTATACCAATCCTCATTAAAATGAATTTATATAGCACCCTTCATGTGCAAGTCTCCTAGTGTGCTTTACAAAAACATACAGCAAGCCAAAAGAGCTTCAATCTGCTCACTAGTGAAAGGCCAGATCAAAGACATATGTTTTTAGCTTTAAAAAATATTGATAGACTCATCATTCTGGATACAATTTTGAAGTGCGCTCCAAAGTGAAGGAGCTCAAAACACTAAAAATGTTTCTTGAAATTACCAAGAGTGGACGCATGTTTAAGAATTTAACAAAGCACTGCAGTCCCTCATGCCAAAATTGTCGATATTTCTAAAAAGCGGCTTTAACCCTTCGCGGTCCACTTATTCCACGCTTGTCAGGTGCGTCCGGTCCAATTTATTTTCACATGCGCCGTTTAAAAATATATATACACCCCCCCCCCCCCCCCCCCCCCCCCCCCAGGTTTAAAAGGCCCTGCATGGCAAAGACATCAGTATTGCATCTCCAGCCAAGCCCAACCCCTTGTTCACTATTTCTCACATATCTCTTTATAGACATGCATACTGAAAAATCCTCTCCTGATCACTCGTTTTATCACCAAACTCCTCAATAATGCGATCCAAGCCATTTTATTACTAAATTTCTCAGAAAGCTCTGTAAATGTCTGTGATATTCTTTGAGTGCTGGATGTGGAAGCAGCTATGTCCTTTGTGTCTTCTCTGTGGTGCATGAGGCTATCTGTATTGTTCAGATACACCCCCTTTTTTTCCAGCTCCTATCAGTCTCACTCGGCCATTGAAAGGTTTACTCTGCTTTTTCTGGAGATAAGACGATAGAGCCCTTTGCTTTACATCTTTTTGATGATGTCCGACAAGGTCCGACTGGAAAGTGAAAATTATAATGTCGGACCTGGTCCGACACAGGACCGCTAAGGTTTAACAGATGGTTTGATGGCAGTAAAGCAACTTTCTAAAGGAATTCCAGCAGCGCCCGGCTCAAACTCCTTTTGAAAATCACAACATGAAGCAGAAAACGCAATCCAGTGCAAATTTCAAAGCACTTTGCCCTTGCATTTTACCACGTTTGAGTGTCATCTGCCCACCCATTCTGAACCCCGCACTCCACGTGGTTGTGCCTTTGCAGGTGTGCCACTCAGGGACCTCCGTGCAAGTGTTTCTCAACCCAAAACATCTTTCCTTCACACCAATGAAGACAGGATCCGAAACAGTTGTCAGGATCTTATTCATCATGGTAATGACTTCATTAACCTGCATGATTCATTTGACAACGTTGTGCAGCTACTATAAATCAAATGTAGTTCTTATCCACTGGGCAGAATTTTTTATTTTTTAATATAATAAAATGCCTTTGTAGGTGCAGAAATGGCCAGGTTTAAACCATGTGTATATTGAAGCAGCAGGAAGCTCAGCAGAAGGGCTGGGCTTGCCGATCTAGAATGTACTTGTTTTTATCTCTCACCACTGTTTTGCTTGTACTAACCACGAGATTGACATCAATACTTAGATTTCTTCTGCTAAACTAAGGTTTTTTTTGTTGCAGTGAACGCCATCCTACTTTTATTTTTTACCCCTTAACTAGGGGAGCAAATCTGTCACCCCCACAAGACTAACAACTTGGAGTGACCAGGATTCGAACCAGCGAGCTCTTGATTGCATGACTCCATCTGCTAATACCTTTACAGGTAGAATTGTTTTCACAAGTTTTCTAGTACAATGCGAGTCTGAGGTTATCTCAGAAATTATGTTATCGCAGGACACAGTGACAAATGATTGGATATAACACAGAACTGGGGCAAGGGAAGCAAGTCGCCTCTATGGAGGCAGAATTAATACAATAGGTGCTTGGACTTTGTGGAGACTCATACAAGTACAGTTGGAGAAGGGGGGGGGGGGGTTACAGCAATGAGAAATAACTGCTGCAGTGTGTAAGCATAAGTCCTGTCATAGTAATTTTTTTCTGCATCACCTACATAATGTTAGCGTCCTGAATAAGTTTTCATGGAGGGAAATAAAAGCGGACACACAACGACAGTTTCTACAATGTCCTTTCTTGATTGAACTCTAAGAATAAAAATGCAAGATGAACTTCTGGTGATTCAATCTGAAGTAAACACAGGGTTGTAAGGGCGTTTCCAGATCTTTGATAAAAAGCAAATGCAGAAACAAAGCAGCAGGTCTTTCACAGCAAGTAAACAATGCTTCTTGAAATGCTATCAGATTAAGAACACTATTTCTATAGTCTATTAGAAAATGAAATGTTGGTACACCACTACAGTTTGGTGGTATACGAAGTTTGAACCAATTGTGATAGTCAGGTAAAAATGAATAAATGATAAACAAACAACTGATGTTACAGATATTCTTATCAAGTTTCTCTGGTTGTATTGAAAAGATATTTTCTGAAATCTAGGATCTTACAGTGAAAAATGTGTAGGAGAATGACACGGCGAGGCTGAGGTGTATTCACCAAGCATGGTCTGACCATAGATATGAGCATCTAGGATTGACCCTGTTATTACTTCATGATGTAAAAAGGTTTTAACCTCAGGCTTTAGTATCTGGCTAGGGTAGATTTTCAGGTAGTGCTGTTCCATCATAAGCTGACCCATCCATCCTAAACCCTCAAATACAAAATGGTTCTGCACACGACACCCCACACTTAAGCAGTCGAACGAGTTAAAATTACTACCTTCTCAAACCTTTAATCCTGTATTCCCTTGCCACGGTTCTGAAATGTGCTCTTATGGAATTGAACACGTTTCCCCTGAAATGCATGTCAAGTCTGCCTAGATGATGCTGCTGTGTGCCTGCACTACAGACAGCATGTACTCGCCCCTCTACGCTGAGCGTGCAATATTCGAAACAATTCTTGGAATATGTTAAAAACACTCCCCTCGATGGCTGAAGATTGTCTGTGTTAGATATAGCTGGGGCACCAGGAGACGTCCACCTGCCACATCTTTCCTTGACAGGCCATAAACTACCACTTAAAGGCTTTGCAGTGTCGAAGATGCTTGTGACTAGCTATCCCTACCTGGATTTCTCAGAGTCAGGGCACTGAGCATTAGAAATCTGATTAGAGGATCTTACTGTCCGATAGTCAAGAATGTCAGGAAGGTGATGTACAGAAAGGCACCTGCCTTGATCAGGGCTTTATTGCAAATCTTTCTTATGATGACCTGCACTGTAATTATATTCGCTTGAGTGGAAATTCACTTTCTACAGCATGCATGTCATTATTATTGTGTGATTGCAATGCTATCTGGAATATACGGCTGCAATTCGACAGATTATACTGAATTTCAGTTCCAGAGCAGTATGATGATTTTTTTTTTAAAACCCTTCAGGTACACAAGGAATTGAGAGATTGTTGTTCAAACAGTTTCTTCCTAAAATGCATTTTGAAAGTGACTCAAGTATCACAAGGGAGAAATTGACAATTTGAATAACCAGATCCAACCTGTCAGTACACTTTAAACCCTGTTTCGTGCCCCTCATTGCAAAAAGAACGTTATCTTTTTATCTGTGGGACAATCCCTTGTACCTTTAATGGTTAAATGCGTGATAATGATTTTTGTGGTCTGTGTGCACATGCCTTACTAATAATAAACAAATTAAACCGAGCCATAACAGAATAATAAAACCTGTAACATCATAAAGGGGTCCCAAGTAGAAAAAAAAAAAAGTTTGAAGTGAATGAAATAAGTGAAGTCCCCCAGTAGATAATGGGAAGGAGTATTGACTTCCAGTGGCAGACACTTAGAGGAACAGCACCCACACACAGCAGACAGCAATATCTCATTGACAGGGGGCAGCAGGGATGGTTTCCGACAAGACTTGTCACTGTCGGAACTTGAGACATTCTGTATCCTGGGGGAGGGGGGGTTGTGCAGGGGGAGCTTTTGCAATCTTCACAACATCTTACAATAAAAGTTTACCATTTGTATATTTGCAGTTGTTTATTGTCTATTCACAGTGTGGTACCATGTTTTACTTAAGGGGTATTGGCATTGCTGTGGTGCGTTAGGAAGCAATGATAGAACTCCGAGTCTGTATTTCCAATAGTTCCCCTATTAGCAAGGAACACGCTGCAGCAATGCTCTTGTCATGCTTATACTTTTGATTTAATGTTGGTTTAATAAATCAATGGAATCCCCTGAAAGGGTTAACTAAGTGCAGGGGTTGAGCATCCATGACAACAGGTGTCATTAATTAATCTCAGCCGTGCTTTATTTGGCATTCCTTTATTGAGTAATTAAGAGTGGATGACCTTTTCAGCACACAATGGAAGAGCAGCGTCTGATTGATGCAAGTCTGATGTTATAGCAACCCTTGTGTTCTCTTCCATGCTTTCAATATACTTTGCTACGCTGTGATTAAGTGACTGTGATGGGGTGTTTGATATTACGATGGCACAGGCCGGTAATGGCATTGTCAAGCCTTTTCTGTGACAGGAATTGACATGTGTGTGTGTGGCAGCTAAACAACTATACTGCTCTTGCAATTATATTTTGCATGGGTGCTGAAGCATTTACATTGACGGTCTTATTCCTGGAGCGGTATATTGTACTTGCCATCTGCTATTATTGCATTGGTTTTCAGTGGCAGACAAAAAAAAAAAAAACTTTACCACAGATTATGCATGTGTTTTGCCAAGGCTTTCACTTCCACAATGTTTTACTGCACGTTGCTTCGCGTTCACAGCAGTCAGCTTTAATTAGACGATTACTAAAAAAAAAAAGGAACACATACCTTCCAAGATTCTAAAGGATAACGCTGCATACAAATCAACTTGAATGTGTTTTTGTCTGTAAAAAGTATGATTTTAGCTGTGGTGTAGCTTTAGCTGATCATTGAAAATATGCCTCGGCTGTTTCACTAGACAGTCAGGAATCCTTTAATTTTCAGAAGACTTAAAAAAAAAAAAAAAATCCACCGATTTTGGTATAAGATGCAACCGAGCCTGGTACCACACCACACAGGGGTTTAACCTCATAAGAAAGTCTTTCTAAAAGCACATTATAATTTGGTTTCTGTTACCAGTAACGATCATTGCCTGTGTTATTTGTCACAACTGAATAATCGCAAGTGGAACTGCCTTCTTTATTCCTACCAAGTGCTGTGTTGTTAGTGCTAAAGAACCCAAAACATGTGCTGCTCCGATTCAGTTAATTAAAAGAAAGAAACAGGGCTAACTAATGAGCCAGAGCAATTTATTAAACAGCACTTTCCTGCAGCTGCTTGTTCTACAGCTATGGCCACAAATTTAGCATCACCTAGAATTTGAGGATTGAGATCTATCTTTCCAGTGAAGATAATTATCTTATTTAACTCCTTGAAATCAAGGAACTACTAAATGATATCGTCTACTGGAAGCCATAATAGTAGTACAGTATTTCACGTTAGATTTTAAAATGTCACATTTTTCATGAAGTATATAGGGATACTACAAAGCGGTGTGTTATTCAATGTTAAGGCAACATTCAGCAGATTTCATTCGTCTTTATGGAGCAACAGGAGTTAACAGCCAACAGGGAGATGCAAAACCTTTGGCCATAGTGCTGTTAACAATAACATAACTCTCCACACTGTGCTATACAACAGAACACTGTCCACATGTAGTGCCCCCCCCCAGAATGCCGACGGAGCCCAAACACAGGAGACAAAGGCAGACAGCCCCTGGTTACCACTGTAGATTTAACCTATTATTTTAAAACTACCCATTAATAGATTTAACGACTGTGCCAATTTAAAGCTAAGTTAACTTCAAATAAATAACAGGTTCTTTAGCAAATCAAGAGAGGCAGGTGTATAAAATGAGGGCAACACCAAAGAAATAACACATTTTATTTGGGTAGGGTATGACAATTTACACATTAAACTAGCGAGTAGTTTAATACTTAATTTCCATCCAAGAACACACTTGTATAACAATAATTATCACTCAGCAATTGGATAGCAAAAACCACACAGGTTGTGAAATATAGCAGCAGATTACAATAGCATCTCAAATCAGGCAAAAAAAATATTAGTGCCTTAAACAGTGAGCTTCACCCAAACACTTCATAAACAGCGAGCTTCACAAAATTTCAAACCATCATATACTTTTCAAAAACAGCACCAAGTTGTTAATTTCATAGAACTAAAACAGATGCAAAGCAACATATAGCTTTAAACTGCCCAATTACAAACACTCCTGTAGACACTATTCAATCAGTATGCATGTTGCTAAAATACAAGTTTGCAATCAGAGTTTGATGTACCATGTATAGTGGATAGACAACAAGACTCAAAGGACAGTAAAGAAAACGGCGCTAGTTCTGCAAATTTCAAACACGCTAATACACAGGGCTCGGATATATTGCACATAGAGTCAAACCAACTACTACAGTCTACTCAGGACGGCGATAGTAAAAGAAGGAATCTAGGTATTTCTTTCACAGTTAAAAAGAGCAGTTTTCTTTTGTTTAGACAAGACACGTACAGAACAGCTACCCCAGTCTGAGAGCACTAGGGTTACTATACCAAACTATTCAATGAGAATAGCGAGCGCTCCAGCCCATTTCCAGCGCATGCAAGTACTTCAATTTATAGTTTAAACTTTAAACAACTTTACCAAACGATAGTTTACAGAAGTTACTTGCCCACATACACACATACCTGTCGTCAGCTACCTACAGACCCGTGCTCTCCGCTCACCAACTTCCCAAAACCGGTAGCTCTTTTGTTTGGTTGACCTGACGTGTTTTTATACACCTGTCCCAATTAGGAATTAGTACTGCAGTTACTATGGAGACCATCAAGTTTTAGGGAGATTTAAAGGGACGTACCACATTATTAAAGTAAACATACATAAAAAAATAAAACAAAAATTACACCAAAGAAAAATAAATCACATTGCACATGCATTACACACACTGTGCTATATAACACAACACTGTCCACACTGTGCTATATAACACAACACTGTCCACATTGCTATACAGAACAACACTGTCCACACTGTGCTATACAAAACAGCACTGTCCACACTGTGCTATACAAAACAGCACTGTCCACACTGTGCTATACAAAACAACACTGTCCACACTGTGCTATACAAAACAACACTGTCCACACTGTGCTATATAACACAACACTGTCCACACTGTGCTATACAAAACATTGTCCACATTGCTATACAAAACAGCACTGTCCACACTGTGCTATACAAAACAACACTGTCCACACTGTGCTATACAAAACAACACTGTCCACACTGTGCTATATAACACAACACTGTCCACACTGTGCTATACAAAACATTGTCCACATTGCTATACAAAACAGCACTGTCCACACTGTGCTATACAAAACAACACTGTCCACACTGTGCTATACAAAACAACACTGTCCACACTGTGCTATATAACACAACACTGTCCACACTGCTGCTCAGTGCTATCCAGAGTGCTATGTAAAATGACCCTGTCCACACAGCCGCTAAGTGTTAACACCGGGGTGGCTGCCAAGTGTTTTCAACCATCCCTCTTCCCTTAAACAATTTATTTCCAACCCTCTTACAAACAGAAACAAGATTCAGCCTTCAACCTGCTGACAAATACACATACTGTACCTACCACTGCCCTAACTGAACCAGAGCAGCATCACAAACAAACACTTTGAGAGCAGACATGAACTACAATAAATAAGTTATGCTAAGATTATAAATGCATGGAATAGCCGACCAGGTGAAGGAGTAGCAACTCAAACACTTGGAACATTAAAAAAAACAAAACACTTTTAGTGCCTTTAAATGAGTTCCCCCCAGTAGGGAGAATGGTGTGCTAACAAGGGACGAGCTTTGATGGGGCGAACGGCCTTTTCTTGTTCTCAGACTTTTCTATTGTTCTTGACAAGAACGCAACAAGCGAAAAACAAATGAGCCATTGCAGCAACAAAAAGTTAAGTGTCCAGCAGGTGCTACAGTAGAAAGGACAGTCATGCTGACAGGCTGCTCCAAGACATCGCTCATCAGAGTGTATCAGCAATGACAAAACACAGGGAATGTGAGATACAGCTGTGGTTCTGTTAGTGACAGAGAGAGGGAAAAGACAGTTTGAGAGGCTTGTTGAGTTTGAAACATTAATGCATTAACATCCCTCAAGACATCTTCCAGCACCTTGCGGAGTCTATCCCATGTCAGGGATGTGATCACGGCACACGATAACCCAACCTAATATCAGGTACATGTCCTAATAAAACAGCCAGGTACTGGAAAAAAATATTACTTTCCAGTACCCGCAGTTATTCCACAGAGTATCGCATGAAAAAATGCCTAAAAATAAAGTAACCAGAATCTAACGTTGCAATGTGTTTTTGTGACTTCTTTCAAAGTCAATGCTGCCCATTGTGTGCAAGCTGTCCTTTCTCCTTTTAATGCTGTACAACATGCTACAAGACAGATTCTCAAAGTAATTTAGTTAAAATCGTCATGAGGAAGGCAAAAGCGCACATAATAAAATGAACACACCAGAAATAAACACGCTTGTCAGTAGGCTGAAGCTGCTATTTGCTCTAGAATTGTAAAGGTAATGCTCAAGACAATTGGAAGTAAATAGCTGTGAGAATCCAGCCCAACACTTCCATTAGTATTCAAGAAATGATAATGACTCTACGTGACACTGCCAGGACTCCGTGGTTCGAGCTGCTGTTGCGAATCTCAGCAGGGTTGCTTTGCCAGCTGTATCACATTGCTAAAGGCTCCCAAAGGCACAAAGAATGCTTACCCTGGCAAGACTGCCTTCCAGTCTCAAGAGACAGGATGGGAAACTGCTCCAGACAACTGGTCTCAGATTGGATCAGGCCCTTATCTAAGACAAATGGCAGGAGACGTATTACAACATCAAACACTAGGTGTTTGCTGCTTCAAACAGGCAAGAACCCAGGAGAGCATACTTTGCAATGTGCACGCCACAAACAACAAAGAGGCATCATCATACAGAGATGTACAAACATACAATATACAGATGTGATGGTGGCAATCACAGAACCGTACTGGCAATTTAAAACTAGTGTAAGGGAAGTCAGACATTGTGCCAACATTTCATCTGTACCTTGAACATGCCTGTAGTATAAGCCAGGAGATGTCACAATCCAGGAAGGAAGGGAGGTGGGAGGGAGGCTGTACATACATAAATTACATATGTGCAGCCATTAGATCAAGCATCTCACTTTCAGATGCACGGCCAGTAGCATTACCCCAAGCACTTTTGGACCAACCCCCCAAACATGATTTTTTTTTTCAGTGTTTGTTTTGAGTGAAAAAAAACAGCCACTGTGCATCTCATCCCAACTAAAGCATGTGAAAACTTTTCTATTCAAATGAAGTTATATATTTAAAAAAAAAAGTGTAGGTTACCTGTACCAACTGGGGGTTCAATCTTTCTGTAAAAATCTCCAACCCCCCCAAATCCTAGCTAGCTAATCCCACTGTAGTGACTATGAAGCCTCACGTGTCAAGGTATTGGGTCACCATGCATAATATGTTTTGTCATATTTCTGGAATACCACTGAGACTAGCAAAAGCATTTATTCTGCACTATGTGAGCAAAAAGAGGTTTCATTCGCTGTTCAAAGTGATTTCGTTTTGCTTCAGTGACAGCATGCGTTCTGGGCAGGATGTTCTGAACAGCTGATCAGAGCAGCAGCACTGTCTGCAAGGCCCTGATGGAATTCTGGATTCCTGTAAGCTCTAAAAGATACAACAGCATTGCCCTTATTGTCATCAATCAAAAAGCAGCATGGGGTCTGGGTTGGTACACCACTACATATTCATGCAGATGCTAGTTAATGCAACTGCAAGCTAGAACAATTTAAGGCACATGTTTGTTCCCAGGCATTTGGGAGCCTGAAAAAAAACCTGCACTGGTAATCAAGAATTTATTCGTAGTCATGGCATAAGATTAATGGGCTACGTTTTATAGAGATTAATATAGCCACAGTGTTAAAACGAATGCATTGCACAGTGCTTAAAATGTGTACAAACACAGACAGTCCCACAAATTATAGTTATGAAGATATAGTGTAGGGGTTTAATGCACAAAAAGTATGCAGCAGCACATTGCTTGCGTGTGGCTTTTTCTGCGAGTTGCACGCTTCTGATAGCATGGGTTACTCCAACTGCATAACAGTGTTCTTGGCCTGTTTGGAATTCATTTGCGTTATTTTCTATTGATCTTGGTTATCCAGCAGCCTTGCACAATAATGACACACTGAGAAAAGGGACTGGATTTCATCTGAGATCACTTGTAGCGTCCCTTGCAGTTGTTTACATGTTCATTATAATTATATTACCAGTATGTAGTCCATCTAGAACATTAAGTATTTTTCCCATGCACCCGCATGGACCTCTCAGAACTACATTTCCCATAATTTTCCTGCTCAATATGTAACTGAGATGGATTTACCAGTGAGCAGGAGGATGATGGGAAATATAGTTCTGAGAGGTCCATGCGAAGCCACGTGAAGCCATCTTGAGCAGAGAATGCAATTTAGAAGTTTACAAAAGTGTCCAAAATGTAAAAAAATATATATATATTAAAACAATACACACACCTTACTTAAACAGTTGTAGCAACAGGTGGGAACATGTAACACAATAAAATAAAAAAGGCCTTATATACCCTTTAAGAAGGCTGCACAACAAGCAAAAAGCAAGTCTTTACAGCCCAACACATATAGACATGCCGTAATGTGAAAATGAATTCGAACACCTCAAGGTTTCCTTTGTAAACCTACCTGCATGAAAACTCAGGGTGTGAGAATTTCAATTTTCGGTCAGTAATCAGTGATATAGAAACAATAGGCATTCGTGTGTGAAAATGTTAGGCCACTTTGTGCTTTAATTAAAATAAACTTCTAAAAAGTCTCACGCATTTTATCATTTGTGAAGTGTTACTATTTTTAATTAATTGCATATTCAATTAAAATAGACAATCACAGATTTGCTCAGATTTTCAATTCCAGTGGTTTGACTTCACATGCACAGCAAATCAAAACTACAGAAGCAACAGGGTGTTGTAATAAATGTGCACATGACTGTATTTAGCAAATATTTTTTATCTGGGTCTGCTGCTCCCACATTACGCACAGCTGTGACTTCTCTGCCATGAGAAAGAAGATCAGAAAATAAGGATTTTAAACTGTAACAGTACAAAGTGATGAAAACTCTTGAAGAGCTAGACTATGAATAAATATCCCCTCCGCTGTCACACGGATGACTAATTGCTCAAGATCATGTGCTGTTACACTTTTCATATTAAAAAGCAATTTCATTATTTGTGAGGGTAAATGGAGCCAGTTATCTGGAAAAGTTTTGGAAAAAGAGAGCTAGCAAATCTCTCATTTTATTATCCTAACTTAAACTCAGCGCAACGTTACCGCGGCTTACTATTTTAGCCTTTATCTGATCAGATTATCATGCTAATATTGTAAGGCAAGTGCAGTCATTTGGTATTAAATAATAATAATAATAATAATAATAATATGCATAATAATAATAAGCAATGGGGTGTTCTGATACAGAAGCAATGGGGTGTTCTGATACAGAAGCAATGGGGTGTTCTGATACAGAAGCAATGGGGTGTTCTGATACAGAAGCAATGGGGTGTTCTGATACAGAAGCAATGGGGTGTTCTGATACAGAAGCAATGGGGTGTTCTGATACAGAAGCAATGGGGTGTTCTGATACAGAAGCAATGGAGTGTTCTAATACAGAAGCAATGGGGTGTTCTGATATAGAAGCAATGGGGTGTTCTGATACAGAAGCAGTGGGGTGTTCTGATACAGAAGCAATGCAGTGTTCTGATACATAAGAAATGGGGTGTTCTAATACAGAAGCAATGGGGTGTTCTGATACAGAAGCAATGGGGTGTTCTGATACAGAAGCAATGGGGTGCTCTGATACATGTGCACACTGCTGTAAATTCTCATGATCAAAATATGCCAATATGTGATTTAAACCTGTGGCTTTGTTACAGCTTCAGTGTCATCATTAAAATGTCAGGTCTCTCATGGAAAACGTTACTAAGGCAACGTCTTTTAAAGTTCCTATAAACTCATACCAGTAGAACTGCATTGGGGCATTTTTTTAACAACTTTAATTAAATTGCAGTTGCATAGTAACCCTGATATACTGAACATTTTAATTTAATTAAAGTTGTGTTTCATGAAAGATAATAATCTTTAAAATAACGCTGTCGACTAAATTAAACGACTCAACTGTTACATATGAGTGTTGTTGGGAAACTTTCGCTCTGCTTTATCAAATGTAATTCTTGCCAGTTGATAACTTTTCCCACCTTTGATGAGAAATTCCCTTAGAGTGTACAGTGTGTGTAAAGGGCATGATCAAGTGCTAGAATGGAACTACATTGGTCACATTTAGGTATTGTTTTGATTCTGATGGCATGAGGCTGGATTTAGTACCTGTTACATTAAAAGAAAAACATGTGATTTCATTGTGATTAAAACTGGGAAGTTTCGTAATTTGGCAGACATTACCTTATATCACACTTGCACTTTATCTTGAGAATCTACTTTTGATGAAACTTGGCGAGTGCACTTATGTATATTGTTCAAAGATGTGTTACCTTATCTAAGGAATCGTGTTTTCAGGATACCTTGTCACTTCATATTATGTATATACTGCTGGACTAGATGATGGTCATTAACTTTTTCATCATGCTGTTACAGCAACTCTCATGTTTGAGAGCACAGCCATGATAAGGGGTGTATGTTACTATCATGCTTGTTAAGGTCCCAGTGTTGAAGAGTCAGGTTTAAGTTCTCCATGTTGATTTATAGGGTAACAGGCACTAGAGGGGTGAGATGGGGATTCTTAGTGAAAGTGGTGTTTGTTTGTTCTTTTCTTTTGGTGCTTCACCTTGGAGAATTGCATGGTCAGGAAAAGCACCGCCTACCAGAAAGCACCATGAGGAGGAGGACCTCCCCTCACAGCTCTGTAACCAACGAGTGTAACAGGGAGGAGGAGGAGGGGGACCTCCCCTCCCAGCTCTGTAATCAGCGAGTGTAACAGGGAGGAGGAGGACCTCCCCTCACAGCTCTGTCACCATCGAGTGTAACAGGGAGGAGGAGGACCTCCCCTCACAGCTCTGTAACAAGCGAGTGTAACAGGGAGGAGGATACAGACAACATGCCCCACATGTCATTCAGTTCCTATCCAGTTTTAAATAACTTTAGCATAACTGAGGCAGAAGTGTTAAAGGGACTGGGAGCTCTTAAAATAAACAGATCCCCTGGGCCGGATGAGATCCTCTCAACAGTACTCAAAGAAATGAAAGAAGTTATTTACAAATCGCTAACCAAGATCATGCAACAGCCTCTTGACACAGGGGTGGTACCGACAGACTGGAAAATTGCAAACGTAATACCGATCCACAAAAAGGGAAGTAAAACTGAACCAGGTAACTACAGACCAGTAAGCCTGACTTCTATTATATGCAAACTTATGGAAACTATAATAAGATCCAAAATGGAAAATTACCTATATGGTAACAGTATCCTGGGAGACAGTCAACATGGTTTTAGGAAAGGGAGATCGTGTCTAACTAACCTGCTTGATTTTTTTTGAGGATGCAACATCGATAATGGATAATTGCAAAGCATATGACATGGTTTATTTAGATTTCCAGAAAGCTTTTGACAAAGTCCCGCATAAAAAATTAATTCTCAAACTGAAAGCAGTAGGGATTCAAGGAAAGACATGTACATGGATTAGGGAGTGGTTAACATGTAGAAAACAGAAAGTACTTATTAGAGGAGAAACCTCAGAATGGAGTGTGGTAACCAGTGGTGTACCACAGGGATCAGTATTAGGTCCTCTGCTATTCCTAATCTACATTAATGATTTAGAATCTGGTACAGTAAGCAAACTTGTTAAATTCGCAGACGACACAAAAATAGGAGGAGTGGCAAACACTGTTGCAGCAGCAAAGGTCATTCAAAATGATCTAGACAAGATTCAGAACTGGGCAGACACATGGTAAATTACATTTAATAGAGAAAGTGTAAGGTACTGCACGCAGGAAATAAAAATGTGCAGTATAAATATCATATGGGAGATACTGAAATTGGAGAAGGAATCTATGAAAAAGACCTAGGAGTTTTTGTTGACTCAGAAATGTCTTCATCTAGACAATGTGGGGAAGCTATAAAAAAGGCTAACAAGATGCTCGGATACATTGTGAAAAGTGTTGAATTTAAATCAAGGGAAGTAATGTTAAAACTTTGCAATGCATTAGTAAGATCTCATCTTAAATATTGTGTTCAGTTCTGGTCACCTCCCTACAAAAAGGATATTGCTGCTCTAGAAAGAGTGCAAAGAAGAGCGACCAGAATTATTCCCTGTTTAAAAGGCACGCCATATGCAAACAGGCTAAAATAATTCAATCTATTCAGTCTTGAACAAAGAAGACTATGCAGCGACCTAATTCAAGCATTCAAAATTCTAAAAGGTATTGACAATGTCGACCCAAGGGACTTTTTCGACCTGAAAAAAGAAACAAGGACCAGGGGTCACAAATGGAGATTAGACAAAGGGGCATTCAGAACAGAAAATAGGAGGCACTTTTTTACACAGAGAATTGTGAGGGTTTGGAATCAACTCCCGAGAAATGTTGTTGAAGCTGACACCCTGGGATACTTCAAGAAGCTGCTTGATGAGCTTTTGGGATCAATAAGCTACTAACAACCAAACGAGCAAGATGGGCCGAATGGCCTCCTCTCGTTTGTAAACTTTCTTATGTTCTTATGTTCTTATTCATATCCGTAACTACAGTGTATCACACAGCACTGCACACCTCAGCAACCTGACTTGAAGACCTCCTGCTTGCTATTCAGTCCTGGGTCTCTCTCACGCACAAACCACCACACCCATTGTTACTCAAGCTACATTTAAAGACAGGTCTTCAGAGGTGAAAGGAACAAAGGGCTGGTCAATTAACCTGCTGTGCCACCCACCCTCCTCTTTATTGCTGGCAATCCCCAAACTGTGCATCACTGTTGTATGAACACATTGCCTTTGTTGAAAAATCAATAGCAATACAGCTATGACAAGAGGATCCATTGATTTTTGCTATGTTCTCGTTATCCTGTACACAAAGTCCCCCCTTGCTACACACATTCAGTGTCTTGCTTGTTGATTTTCCTTTAAGCTTTGAAATTAAGTTTTTAGGTTAAAACAAAGATTTAAAAAACTATAGTTTGCAAGTCAGTGTTGTGAGGCCACAGAACAGTAAATCAGTTTGTTACAAAATACAAACAGTGTAAGCACTAATCTTAGACTACCTTTCCTAAGGTAACATGAGGTAGCCCAGCATTAGTGCTAATCAGGGTCTGTGTAATCCAGATCATGTAGCATTGTAAACTCCATGATTTATCATGATCAGGCACAGTAAATACATAATAGAATCATAGCAAACTGCAAATGTCCTTTTGTAAATGAATTTACTGTGGTAGCTCTTTAGAGGTTGCTCCAGCTGAGGTTACAGTGCATTAGGTTGGTTTTGTCAGCATTACTGAGCTGGTGTTTTTGGGAAGACAGTAGCCCTCTCCATCACACTGCCTGCATACAGCCTGCCGTAAGTGTGGATAGTGTGCCTGTGGCAAAGTGCCCTGCCCCTGGGCTATTTATTTGTGTTGTATGTTACGTGTTGTGTGTTAATGTTGGTGTATAGTCATTGGTAGATATAAATGGGTTTGTGTAACATGAGTGTTTAAAATGTGTATTTGTATTTAGGCACTTCACGTGCAGATAAAATGTAATAACGTATGAGCACGGGGAATTTTTATTTTTATTAATTCACGTGCAGTTGTACTGAGACTCCAATTGAATGATTGATTAGCAATCAAGTCTCGGTACAGCTGCATAAAAGCAGCATGTTTTCACTCACTCGGGGTTGTGTGTTCGGTGAGTGGAGAACAGGTGTGGAGAGGAGAGAATTAAAAGAACAAGTAAAAGTAAATACGTGATTTCGCTCTCCGTGTTTGTCTGTTCGTCCGCTGTGTTAGTGTCTGTTTCGTTTAGTGTTAATTCGTTTTGTTTGTCTGTTTATTTTGGCCTCAAGTGCCGTGTCCTGTTTTGGTGTGCTGTTTTTGTTTAAATCTTTTGTTTATCGTTATTTCATAAAACACTGAGCGTCCCTGTGCCTCAGTTTCACTTGCTACTTTCTGGTCAGATGTCACCACTGCAAGGCATCCTGTTCACAGTGCCTTATCCAGGTCCCTAGAAATACTCACACGTAACCGTAGCTCTAGGTGTGATATATGATGCGCATCAAACAACCCACCAACCTCCCCTGGCATTTTTGCTTCCACCGTGTAAGATCTGACGTCACAGGCCTGTGCCGAGAAGGATAGTGGGTAGGAGAAGTTAGGGTTAGGGTTAGTGTTAAAAACCCTACCACCACATTTCCTTGCTTTTGTGACGATGAGCTCAACCCTTTTATTTATATAACACACGATTTTGTCTTTTATTGTGTTAGTAAATAGTTAATTTATTATTTGTTTACTTAGGCCTACATGGTTAAAAATGACAATTTGAAGAAAAAAAGGCACAAACTCTAGGTTTTAGTGTAGCAAGATAACCAAGTAAAATCCTGGTTAGTAGGGGAAATAAAATGAAAGTAGCGTGCTCACTGTCTCCCTGACATAAGAAACTGTCACAGTTTGTCTGGTTTCCCGTCTTAAATTGTGTTCCAGCAAATTGCAAAAATTTGTAATGTCCAATCTAGGGAGCCTATACTTCCCTATCCCTTCCCTAGCAATGGTGTATAGATGAAGGAGGTTCGATTGACACCCTCTCCCTTCTAATCTCCTTACCGTAACGACGACGCGCAAGTAAAATCAACGCCATTGCAAATGTGTTCTCTTTTTCTGTAGTAAAAACTCTGGTTTTGTGATGAAAAAAGGCACTTGCGTTTGCTTCCAAACATGTGCAATTTCAGTAGAAAACCTGCGAAATTGGTATGCATTCTGGGAGCTGTAGTTCAAACAGGAGCACGTGCCTATGTGATGGCTTTGTTTACAGGCTCCTCCAGAACTACAGAAAACTACGGTTTTGCTGACCCAATTTAGTTCAAAATATATTTTGTTTAATATACCTTTGTCAAGCAAACGTTTGTTTGAAAACAAACAGTGGAGGCGCTTCTAGGCTTTTGATGCCATGGTAACTCCACTCACTTATTTCTATTCAAATCTATCAATGTGCTTGTGATGACATTTATTCAATAGTTAATGATGTAACGATCTACTATTCCTTTCTATATAACCCATCAGGCATCGTGGTATGAAGTCTATTTATCCATTTATTTGCCTTTATTCTTCTGTCTTGTATAGGGTCTCATTTTATTTCTTCTAAAACTACAGATTGTAGATCATTCAAGTTGTGTTCATGTTGTGTTAAGTGAGGACCTATGGGCTCATTTACTTTCGTGTTTCTTAAGTTTGAGCGGTGGTTCTGTATCACTCAGCATCGTATCCTCTTTTCTATGTATACAGCTGTGGTTAAAGGTTCAGCATCATGTATTTAATGAACTCATTTTGCTACATAAAGTTGAACGGAACCTGCTGAATAATGTTACGTAAACACATTGAATTACACACCACTTTGTAGTTTTCTATACACTTAACAAAATCTGACAAACATTTTAAAATGTGTCATTTAGAAATCCAACATGAAATACTGCTAGTGTGTAGTTTCTTTGATTCTATGTTAAATAAAATATTAACATTTTGTTCATATCTTTTTTTTTTAAATGTTTTAATTATGTCTCAATTCTAAAATTCTTAAAAACTTTTGACCATAGCTGTACACACAGCCTCTGTAACCCACAGCCAGAATTCATGGCTTTAAACACTGCATTTATGCAGCTATTTTAACCATCATACTATAGAAATACTTCTATACCACTGTATACAAAAAAAGGATAATCGATATGATGAGGTGATACAAAAGTGGGCAAGTTAAACTGTTTATCTGTCTGGAAAAATATGTCATGTCAATTAGTCCAAAATAATAACATGTCTGCAATGACATCCGTTGAGTGGATCTTTATTCAAATTTCACATCACCTACATGGGATGTATTCATCACAGCTTTAAGCTGACTTGTTATAGCATGTACACACTGTATACACAAGAACACAGCTCTGGGACATCATCACTGAATGCTCAATGCTTCTTCCTTTCACCACCCACTTCGACAACATCAAGTGTTAAAACATTTCATCAAAATCTGCTTTTATTGCTTGCAACTTTGGGGAATAACATTGTGTTTAATAGAGGGTGCCCGTGATTATGGGTCATGTTTGCCAGGGCACAGAATTCCTGCCATGCACAGGACAGTATTTACCCCTTTAAATTTAGGGAGATCTGCATTCAGACAGATTATAGAGATCTACCAGGAGAGAAATCAACATACACATATGCACACCAATAGAGATATACTGCATATATTACTTTATCTTACTGCAGAGTTTAAACTGGGGCCATAGCAGTCTAAAGGAGAGAAGGAGAGTAATGAGAGAGAAAGGTGAAGCACAGGTAAGAGAGAGCTCCTTTTCAGACAGGAGTCTGTAGAGTGTGGTGCTGTATTTGTGTGCTAATACAGCATCTCGGTACAAGAAAGTGAGTGTCACACAAGCTCGCACAGATTGCACATCAGACACAGAAAAAAAAGACCTCTTTCTCATTTGCTGTCTGGATTTTTGCTTCTTGACATTTCTTTTAAAATCTATAGCGTGATTTAGCAGCAGCAACACCTGGGTCCTGGGCTGCATGTGAGTGTATGATGAGCTGGAATGCAATGTGAAATGGGACCTCCTCCTCCTCCTCCTCCTCCTCCTCCTCCTCCTGCTTCCTCTTATTCTGCCTTCTTGTCAGAGGGGAAGACACGAGTCCTCTTTATTTCCATGCATTTCTATGCAAGCGCACAGCCTGGAGGCACTACAGCTGCTGTTATATAAAAAGGCTGCCTGTGCATCAATAACACACAACTGGGTGTGTGAATCCGTGGGCATCCCGCTGTGTTTTCTTCTGCTTCTCTAACTTGCTGATTTGTGCTGGTGTTTCACCCTAAGCTTCCTACTCTTCTTTTTCTTTTTTTCATCCCTTTCACTGGAGAGAGGCCCCCCGCCCAGCAGGCACCATTTCCTCACCGGGCAGACCAGCGTTGGCAGTGCAGCCTCTTCCCAGGCTCAGCATTGGCAGGAAGACCCTGGTGGCGGCTGCCGTGGGCGTCATGCTAGTCCTGGTGCTTGTCATCCTGATCCCGGTGTTGGTGAGCTCCGTGGGCACAGACGGGAGCCACTATGAGATGCTGGGCACCTGCCGCATGGTCTGTGACCCTTACCTGGGGAAAGGCACCACGACTAGTGCCAGCATCCAAGCAGAAGCTGAGGCTCTGAGTGACAATATAGCGCCACCGCCGTCCACCCTCGTTCAGGGGCCCCAGGGCAAGCCTGGACGACCTGGCAAGCCTGGCTCTCCGGGGCCTCCAGGAGAACCAGGGCCCCCAGGTCCAATTGGCCCCCCTGGAGAAAAGGGGGATTCAGGGAAAACTGGCATCCTGGGTTTTGGGGGAAATGGTGCCATCAGCACAGCCACCTACAGCACTATCCCGAGGGTCGCTTTCTACGCTGGGCTCAAGAACCCCCACGAGGGGTACGAGATCCTCAAGTATGACGACGTGGTCACCAATCTGGGCAACAACTATGATGGCACCTCCGGCAAGTTTATCTGCAACATCCCTGGCACTTACTTCTTCATCTACCACGTCCTGATGCGGGGTGGAGATGGCACCAGCATGTGGGCGGACCTTTGCAAGAATGGCCAGGTTGGTGGGAACCCTAATTATTTAGTTTCAGGGGGGGGGGGGGGGGGGGGGGGGGGGGGGGTTGCTCTCCATTGTTGCTTTAACCACTCTCTTTCTTTGGGACCATAAAATGCAGTTCCGAAAATTGCCCCCTCCCCACAGAAAAACGAGATAAAACCAGTGTTTTAAAACATTTATAAATTCAAAAAATTGGTAAGTTGTGATTTGCTGAAACGAGTTAAAGTAAATAAACGTGCATAATGAAACTCTATACCTGAAGTAAATAGGGTTATTTTATTAGGGTTGTGTTTTTTACGGGGTGGGGGGTTAAGAAGCAATATATATACAATACGATGGGGGTTTGATTTATATTCTCAGTACTGCTGTATGCAATTGACAATGGGCAGTGCTGTATTAGATACAGAAAAATTAATCAAACTAAATAAATGAACCATATGCAAGTATACGATCCCCTCGAGTATTTCACGCTGTATCATTTTATACAATAAGGTATTAGCAGCAGAAGAAAAAAAAATCCCAACTTACTATAAAAAATATAGTCGTAAAAACAACGTCATATTCTGTTGTACTTGCTAAACTAGACTGATGTAAGAATGAGTTTTGTAACACATTTATCATAAAACAAAAACGAGAGCTGGTATCATTCATTTTATTGTAACTATATTATTTATATGGGGAAACCAATTATGGGCGTGTGCCTGTTCCAACTGTACAGGTTAAAACAAATGATTTATTAAGCGTATCAGAGTGCAAAAGGGTTTTAATGTGTTGATGTATTCCTCTGAGTTCGCTGTCATCCCCGCCTATAGCCAATGCTTATTTTAAAGTTTCAGACTGCCACAGGAGAACCCAAGGTCTGTGTTTTCTAATAAAATCAGATACTAACTTCAGCACACGAGAAGACAGCACATTTAATAAAGGCAGTGTGCGGGGAATCGCCTCATTATAAAGTCGAACTGCTGTCCTTTGTGATCAGAACTGCACCGACACAACGAAAGGCAGTCTGAATTCATTTCTTCATCACAAGAAGCGATTTGCACAGGCGTGGGTGTCAAGTTTGTTAGACAATAGCCGACTGAAGCATGTATGCTAGTTATTCATTTATTTTCACAATGAATGTTATGCTTGAAACGTTAAAACTGGCTGTTGACTAAAAGTTAATACCGAATGAACGCATGGCCCATTTTGTTGTAATTACCGTATTTGTTGTTATAATTGAATAAACAACATATATATATATATATATATATATATATATATATATATATATATATATATATATATATATATATATATATATATGTGTGTGTGTGTGTGTGTGGAAAGTGTGTTTGAAAACAAACAGTGGCGGTACTTACAGGCTTTTGATTCCATGGTAACTGCATTCACTTGTTTCTATTTCAATCTATTACAATGTGTTTGTGATAGAATGTATAAACTATAAACCAAGAATTTTGAAAAGTATACGTTGATTAATTTGAAGCAGTATTCGCTCAGTGGTGGTCCCTTACAGGTTCAATGACGGAATAGCTGTTTCCGTGGTTCAGTTTAATGTAAGGGGCACAGCTGAAACTGTCCTGGATTGAGAGTGTACACGTTGTCTTTAAAAGCAGCAGTGACTTTGTGTCTTATCCAGTCCAGAACACTGTTTCTAACCACGCTGTTTAACTGATTCATTGAGCGCAGCGGTACCATGAAGTAATTACCGTGAGGGACCTGACTGAAATGAAGTAAAACAGCCACAACAGTAAGCACGGTACACTCATTAAGTACCACATGCATTTTCTTAAAAATCACAACGCAAGCGGAATTCATGTAATTTGATACACTACTTTCCGAGAGTAAGTTATCATAACAATATGTTTGTAGGGAAAATTAAAATAACGGGGAGATGACAGTTAAAAATGCTCCCAAAACGGACGGTGCAGCAGCAGTTCCTGGTTCAGATCCAGGGGGCAGCCTTGGCATACGTTTTTTTTTTTTTTTCTAGAGACGATTGTTTGTATTACAAAAAAAAACTTTTAGCATGGTAAACATTAGCGTGGTAAAAAAGCAATGCGTTTACCATAGTATACTAAAGCGGCATGGGCCGTATGTTATAGGGAAGCAGAAAAAAATGTGATTCTTTTTTTCCATTTGTTAAGATTTCATGTTTTTTTTTTTTTTTAAATATATTTATATAGGGTAAAACCTTGTCATTTTTTTTTTTTAATTTTCTTCTCAAAAAAAAAAAAAAAAAAAAAAAAAAAAAAAAAAACACATTAACAAACCGTATGATCGCTGGTTCCACAAGCGATAGTAAATGAGTATTTAGCTCAAGTGGTTCTCCCGATGGCTGTGTATGATAAGAGTTTCTCATGGTTTTTATTAAACGGTATTACAGAAGTTACCACACTTGTCGTCCTTAGGAGTTTTGAATTTAGGGGGCTTCATTTACTAAGCGGGGGCAATTTGGCCAGAATTGCAGGAGGAAAATGGAGATGACCGCGCGTGGTACATCCCAAAATGTCAAGCCCTGTTTTCTAACTAATCAGAACCAAAAATATCTGTCGGAAAAAAATCCTATTAGCATGCAAATTGTGAAAGGCAATAGGTCTGAAGTTGCGCACAGTATTTATTCTATTGACAACAGGTGATGAAGGAGATTACTTACTGGTGGGCGGCAGGGATAAAAATACGAGAGCGATAAATGAAAATATTGTTAAATAGTTTCAGTTTAAAATAGTATTTTATTACATACGCGTCCTACAACAACGTGAAGCCTACAGCGCATCAGCATGGTTTGTTTTGTACTGTATTACATGCAGGATAGACAAAAAATCAATAAGATAAATAATAGCCCTAAGCCTGCTCGGCTGATTTGATTTTACTACCGCACTGTTTAAGACTATTGTACATATCTATATTTTTACATAATGTAATGTGTACAAACACATTCATGTTATTTTAATGTGCCTTCATATTTATTTGGCTATTAATATGATTTCTTACAAACATAAATTGATTGAAAACATACAAATACATATATAGTACTTTAATAAATAAATATATATACAGATATATATATATATAATATATATATATAGATATATATATATATATTATATCTATTTTGTTTGATTTGCTTAATATTTATGTATTTTACCTAGGATTCTATTCTTTGTGAAGGTGTTTTGAACTCATTTTATTCATTATTTTTAGAATTTATGTTATGTACAATAGAGTATTATCTAAATATTGGCTAATGTTAAATAAATAAAATAACAGGTCTGACGTACAAGTGAACTCAGATCTGGAGCTATGCATTGTGCTTGTCTGCAGTGTGGCGCAGTGGTTAGGGCTGGTTGTAGTTCTGAGAGCTATGCATTGTGCTTGTCTGCAGTGTGGCGCAGTGGTTAGGGCTGGAGTTGTAGTCCTGAGAGCTATGCATTGTGCTTGTCTGCAGTGCGGCGCAGTGGTTAGGGCTGGTTGTAGTCCTGAGAGCTATGCATTGTGCTTGTCTGCAATGTGGCGCAGTGGTTAGGGCTGGAGTTGTAGTCCTGAGAGCTATGCATTGTGCTTGTCTGCAGTGTGACGCAGTGGTTAGGGCTGGAGTTGTAGTCCTGAGAGCTATGCATTGTGCTTGTCTGCAGTGTGGCGCAGTGGTTAGGGCTGGTTGTAGTCCTGAGAGCTATGCATTGTGCTTGTCTGCAATGTGACGCAGTGGTTAGGGCTGGAGTTGTAGTTCTGAGAGCTATGCATTGTGCTTGTCTGCAGTGTGGCGCAGTGGTTAGGGCTGGAGTTGTAGTCCTGAGAGCTATGCATTGTGCTTGTCTGCAGCGTGGCGCAGTGGTTAGGGCTGGAGTTGTAGTCCTGAGAGCTATGCATTGTACTTGTCTGCAGTGTGGCGCAGTGGTTAGGGCTGGTTGTAGTCTTGAGAGCTATGCATTGTGCTTGTCTGCAGTATGGCGCAGTGGTTAGGGCTGGTTGTAGTCCTGAGAGCTATGCATTGTGCTTGTCTGCAATGTGGCGCAGTGGTTAGGGCTGGAGTTGTAGTCCTGAGAGCTATGCATTGTGCTTGTCTGCAGTGTGGCGCAGTGGTTAGGGCTGGAGTTGTAGTCCTGAGAGCTATGCATTGTGCTTGTCTGCAGTGTGACGCAGTGGTTAGGGCTGGAGTTGTAGTCCTGAGAGCTATGCATTGTGCTTGTCTGCAGTGTGGCGCAGTGGTTAGGGCTGGAGTTGTAGTCCTGAGAGCTATGCATTGTGCTTGTCTGCAGCGTGGCGCAGTGGTTAGGGCTGGAGTTGTAGTCCTGAGAGCTATGCATTGTGCTTGTCTGCAGTGTGGCGCAGTGGTTAGGGCTGGTTGTAGTCCTGAGAGCTATGCATTGTGCTTGTCTGCAGTGTGGCGCAGTGGTTAGGGCTGGTTGTAGTCTTGAGAGCTATGCATTGTGCTTGTCTGCAGTGTGGCGCAGTGGTTAGGGCTGGTTGTAGTCCTGAGAGCTATGCATTGTGCTTGTCTGCAGTGTGGCGCAGTGGTTAGGGCTGGTTGTAATCCTGAGAGCTATGCATTGTGCTTGTCTGCAGTGTGGCGCAGTGGTTAGGGCTGGAGTTGTACTCCTGAGAGCTATGCATTGTACTTGTCTGCAGTGTGGCGCAGTGGTTAGGGCTGGTTGTAGTCCTGAGAGCTATGCATTGTGCTTGTCTGCAGTGTGGCGCAGTGGTTAGGGCTGGAGTTGTAGTCCTGAGAGCTATGCATTGTGCTTGTCTGCAGTGTGACGCAGTGGTTAGGGCTGGTTGTAGTCCTGAGAGCTATGCATTGTGCTTGTCTGCAGTGTGGCGCAGTGGTTAGAGCTGGAGTTGTAGTCCTGAGAGCTATGCATTGTGCTTGTCTGCAGTGTGACGCAGTGGTTAGGGCTCTGGACTGTTGACTGGAGGGTTCTGAGTTCAATCCTTGCAGTTATAACTATAAACAATGTATTGCTCCAGTAAAAACCCAGCTCTATAAACAGGTACCAGAATTTGTAAGTAAAACGATTAATTGTAATTTGCTTTAGAAAAAAGCATCAGAAGTTCCATTTGGGATGAAAGTGATGCATGTAATAAAATTCTGGTTTTAAACAGTTCACTGAAATCAAATGAATACCTAGCAGATTTTTTTTTCTTTTTTGCAAAACAAACCATGTTGCTGTGTTGTAGGCTTCACGCTGTTGTAGGATGCGTAGATAATGAAATATTATTTTAAATTGAAACAAAATTATTTCAGCATATTTCCTTTTTACCTCAGCCTACTTACAATTAGCCTAAAATAAATCATAACGTCCCCATAGCACGTTCTGGCTACACCTGCCATTTTAAATTGTTAAATACCTGCCATTTTAAATCTGTAATTTTATGAAATAAGACAATGAAAAGATTGTTTTATGTTTTATTTTTTGGCAGGGCCTTAATGACTCAATACATTTGCTTTAGCTGAACAACCAAACAAAAAAAAAAGAAAAAAAAGCACTGTCGAATCTTCGCACTTTATTCATGTTTTGCGTACAGCAAGTTCTTCGGAAATGAGGCCCTAGGTATCTTTTGCACTAATTAAACCATGTTCTGTCACAAAGTATTACTAGATGAATTCTGATTCTATAATAACTACACAGATGTTAGTTTCACAATAACTCACACAGAGAGCTTATTCTCATATTTCATCATTATCTACTGCACCTTATTGTAACATTAGAGTATTCTGAACATGAGAATGCTTACTAACCATGTGCGATAATCTGTTCTACAATTTATTATTCCATTATGCATTTTCATCAAGACAAAAATACTATACTTTGAATTCTTGCCTTGGAGCAGCATTCATGCATTCACAAAGCCCAGCAAAGGTCATACACTTGTGCAGAGGTACTGGATTTGAAATAGCTGGTTCTTTTTTGTGCAACTTGCATCCTGTTTTGTGCAAGTAAAACACATATAATCAACAGAGAATGCTACCTGTTATATTAATCCACAAAAATGTGACGTCTTTAACCTGGTAAGGGGGACAGTCATTGCTGTGAAGCATTAATATATTCAAATGAAATACATTTTTTTGCCACAGATGTTTTCAGTTTTCATCTATTTATACCCGGTGGAGAAGAATTGGGAGTTTTATTAGGAGTAGGCCTCTCATTAAGCATTAGACTTATTCCATTAAACCTCTCCTATCAATCTAGTTTGTAATTAATTTACCAAGAAATATTCTGCATAGTATAAAACAAAAAAATGGCTACATAACATTTAACATCGTGGTATCTCATATTAATTTAAAAGTAGCCTACGGGTATGGAAAATATGAACATGTAAATAAAACATTAACAGTTAAAAATGCAAATAAAGCCTAAATACTGTCCCTTGAACATTGACTCACAGTAAGATATTGGGGAGTCACTACAATAACAGTTGCTGCATTCCTCCATTCAAATGCTCACAGTGATAGAAAGTCAGACACCTAACATTGCCTCTGTCTTGTATTCAGCCAATCATGTCTCAATTGCTTAAGATAAAAAATATCTGCAGGGCTGTGACAGTGCAGTGGGTGTGGGTGTGGAGCAGACGTCACAGAGTCAATTCTGAATTTACAAATGCCCTACCACAATGGTAGGGTGAACTTTATTAATAAAAAAAAAACACAGTTCAAAGCAACAAAAATATAAATCATAAGTTCCAACAGAGCGAGTCCCTCTCAGCTCCTTGGGTGCACTTCTGGGGTGGTGAAAAGTGCAGGTGCTCAGGTGCTTATGTGTCCAGTTCTGTTGTCCGGGGTGTGTGGTGTCCAAGGTGAAAAGTGCTGGCAGTGATGCGGCAGCTCCTTGGCGTCAGGGATCACGCCGACAATAAACACAAACATGTAGCACAAAAATAACCACATAAACAAACACACTGCTCAGGAACCTAGCTCCAGTATTACCTCAACAAGCCTCACACTTACAAAATGACAGCCCTTATATACCAGGGGACTCCACCCCACGATCAGCGCGACTCAGCACACCTGCCAGTTGTCTAATGCAACACAGTTGATCACAGTGATTTTGTCCCCTAATATGGTCATTCCGCCCTGCACCAAGATGGCCGACTTCCTTTTCCGCACCTCTCTCCAAGCCGGCCCATCTCTGAACAGGCATGCAAGTACCTCTGCTTAGTGCCCTTTTGGGTCGGGAGGGAGATTTGCAGCTCAGATCCTCACGTTCCCTGTCACAGGCATACATTTTTAAAACCCTTTGAACCTCAGGAGTCCCATTAGTTGTTGCTTGAATTACTGATGACTCAGAATTCAGTTAACAAGGCAGGCGGTCTAGCTAATTGACCCGCCTTTAACGGAGGTTTATATATATTTTACGAGAAATACTTATTGATTACCTGATTCATTTAACATCCTTATATGTTCAATTTTAAAAGAGGGCATTTAAGTTTATTTGTATGATCAATTTTTATACAAGTATATAAGTGATAAAATTCCGGAGACTTTTTAGAAGTCGTTTAAGATGTTTAATTGAAGCACACAGCGGTCTAACATTTTCACACATGAGTGTCTATTGTTTCTGTATCACTGATTACTGATCAGAAATTGAAATTCTCACCCCCAGAGGTTTGCATGCAGGCAGGTATATAAAGACTATAGATGACAGATCTTGAGATGTTCGAATAAATTTGCACACGACTGTATGGGTGCTGTTATGGAAAGCGCCATCGAGTGCATTGCGATATCCTGTCGTAATTCTGGCAGTACAGAGCTTTGCACCACTAAATCTCATGCTCAGCTCTTGAACAATGGAGCTTCCCTTTCCTTTCAAGCAGTGAAGAGTCCGAAGCAACAAAGCAATAATATAACCCATCTATTTTCATGTGCAGACTGTTCTTACCAGCCAAAAAGCCTCTTTCAATTTAATTAAAAATGTTGAATGTAGTCTAAAATATGTTTGTGCTCTTTTTCTTTTTTATTAATCTGAAATCCCTTTCAAACTTAATTAAAAACAGTGAATCCAGTAGCGCTGCCGATAAGGATTTAGGAGTGAATAATTACAGAATCTTCTTGTTTAATAACTGCACTGCCCTTCCTAATAAAGGGGATTTGCTGCTTCCTTGGTAATCATATCTCTGCTACTTTTCTAACCCTTTTCGATCCTTGTTTTCAGTTTGGCTGGTCTGGCTTTTCTATGTCTTGCTTCCCTCTTGCGCTAGTTTTCTTTATCTTTTTATCTTTTATTTGCTTTTACATTGGAGTTGCTGTAAACTAATCTGTGCTTATTGTAGTTCTGCGATCACTGAACATGCTTGTTTAAAATGCAATCCCTGGCAGACCACTTGTGCTGTCTAGTACAATTTCCATTGAGTTACCTTGTCTTGTAAGTGCCTTAAAGCATAATCAAAGAACAAAGTTTCATGTGTTTAAAAGCAGGGATTATACCAACTAAACTCTATTGGACCCTGATGGTCAGCTCTTACCTGCTGCACAACTCGGTGACGACCAATCATCCGTCACGTGGGTTTCACCTACGGCCAATCATATTTGAGCCACAGCCTGACAAGGTATCTTCAGTCAAGTCAGTGAGTGGGTTGCAAATCCTGGAGCTGATGCATGCACTGATGCATGTTTGCAGAGTCTATAGTCTTTAACTTAGTGATCCTTGTGGCAGAGCACAGCTCTGCCCTTTAGAAATTGGCAGGGATGGGGTTAAATTCCCTTACCTGCCTGGGTTCATTGTGTTCAGGTGGCTGGGGTTGATTAGATGATTAGTTTAATTAACGATCAATCAGTGCCCAGCCACCTGACTTAAAAGGAGGCCTCTGCTTCTCATGTGGGGAGAGGGAGCTGAGGAAGCAGGTTGGTGGTTTGTTTATATGTTTGAAGCAAGTGAAGGTATTGCCCAGCCTGGAAATTGTTATTTTTGCTTTTTGTCTTGCTTTATTTGTGTTTAAATCACTTTATTTTGGCCCTTGTGCCCTTTCATTTTTGTGTTTATTTATAATAAAATAGTTATTTTTTTGAACTACAGACTGTCTCTGGGCCTCTATCCACTCGCAGCCTGCCACAATCCTACGTTATGATGGTAATCACAAATAGCTGTAGCTGTTTTCAGAACTTGATAGCAGGTGTTTTTTTTTTGCTGAGGGAGGGGCATATCAGCTACTTGCATTGCCTTTAATATGTTATATTTTTATTTATTATGACATGGTTCAGCAAATACTTTCCACAGGGATGCACAATAAAATGTCTCTTACTTTATACATGAATAGATTTAGTTCCAATCATAATATCTCTACTATTTATAAGGACGTGTCAGAGGCAGTACAATAATACAGAATCATAGTGTACAGTACCTGTTGCCACTGAAGGCAATCACAGGAGTTATGATTTTATTCCCCCTGTCCTGTCAGAGCTTTATCTTCTATTCATTGCACTGCATCCTTAAAGAATAGATTTTATTTTGGACCGTTATTATCTAACCCTATACTTATTGTAGTTCCACGATGACAAAACCTGCTTATTCAGTCTTTAAAACTGCAGGGTCATCTCACAATCAGGTTGTTGCACTAAAATATAACTAATTGGTGATCAAAGCTTATTGGCGGAGTCTGTCTAGTTATTCCATTTTTCTTTTTTTCAAGCATGACCTTGCAAAGCACTGCGCATGTAAAAGAGGCTCACAGAAAAGGTTTAAAGCCCAGACTGACAACCGCTGGAAAACAAAAAAAACAAGTGACTCAGTGGGGGCAGAGGCACAGCTCAAGAGAAGTGCAATCAGATCGGACAGGATCTTGTGACCGCTGGGCACAAACAGGCTGCACAGCATTGTGCTTAACCTACCCAACACCTTGGAAAGATGGAACAACAGCCTGAGCTTCAGAACTTAACAGAAGGGAGTCATGTGTCTGCTGTGCCATCACAATGCCATTAGGACACCTTGAACTTCAATACAGTTCTTGAACCTTCCAAGGCTGTTGGATTCTTGCACATCACACAGTGACAGCAGCGCTGCCCAGCACAACACTAAACAATTACCATGGTCCTTATAAAGCTCCTGAGCCAAGTGCATGGTATTCATTCTTCTGCGTTACCTCTCGTGTGAGTGAGCACCTGTGCATGCGTGAATGCGGGTGTGTGCGTGCGTGTGTGCACAAGTGTGCGTAAGTGCATGCAAGCATGCATGCGTGAATGTGCATACGTGCATGCATGAGTGTGTGTGAGTGTGCGTGTGAGCGAGTGTGTGTGTGTATGTGTGTTTTGTGGCTGGAATAAAGGAACAGCCCTGGGGCCAAGATGCATTGTAAATGGGTGCTATTGTTTAATGATTTAATTGTTAAATTAGTTTATTGAAAAGTGTAGAACGTGGCCAGGTGGTGATTTAATTATTGATTATTAATGAACCCTTGTGCTTCCTTGGTCATTTCACCTGGAGAGTCAACCTGTCCCCACCCCTTCACTTGCTTCTTTCCCATCAATAACCAATCATCTGCTTTGCCTGTTGACGGACATGCTTTCAGCCAGTAACATGCTTTAACCAGAAGATACTGCTGAGGTGAAGATGAGAGACAAACAGGTTACCCAAAATAAATGCATAGGAAGTGGCACCAGATACCAAGTTTAATGTGACAGTTTGCTTTAAAACTGTAGATTTGAAACGCAGGAAGCTAATGGGAGTGCAAACTGGCCACGATTTATGGAATTATTCTGTTATCTACAGTTACTTTCAATGATGGCTGAATTTAGATCCACCGCTGTCCACATCAACTGAAAATCCCCCAAGACTATTGCTATCGATTTCTCAACTGTCTGTTTTAAGAGGTAAATCATTTCCAAGATCTGCAACATGAATTATTAATTCAAGGATACAGCAACATTAAAACGGCTTTCTGGGCTGTTAGAGTTTTGATCTGATGAAATCTCAGGAGCTTGAGAGCCGTAGCATGTCTCTGACAGCATGCTCACAGGACTGCTGTCTACACCACATTGCAGCAAAAACAGCAGACAGCAATCTGCTCTATATTGTAACATGCCAGGCAGCCCTCTGGTGTGTGTACAAGCGTGCACATGAGCAAGCTCAGCTGCGGCTTCTTCCCAACAGTTTCCAGACTGCTGAAGGAGCAAATCAGCTAGTTTGGAAGTGCACTGCTACGTGAATAATTGGAAGGGTTCCCTAGTAATTTAGTCCATGGGTACATCTTGTTACTGGTTTACTACAGTGTTACTAGGCTGAGCAGGTTGGGTATATGTGGATATTGAAACACCGAGAATATTTCCCTTTTAACAAGACAATACAAAAACTACGGTGGAAAGAAATCTACAAAAGAGTTTTAATAACCATTAAAATATAACTAGGGCTTCTAATTTTTTCTGATTAAACACCCCGATACAAAAAATAAATAGATTGGTGGAAAGTCAACAAACACTGGAAAACACTGGAAAAACTGTGGAAATGATTAATCAAGTCACATCGAAAAAATAAAATCAGCTTGAAAAATAACAACAAATGCATTTTCCAGTGCTGCTGGGCAATGTCCCGTCTTCCTGACTTGCATCTATCATTGATTCGTTCTGAATACCTGCAATTCTATTGGAGGCTCCTTTTGCGAGCTTTAAAACAAGATTACAATCAGGATGGAGGCTTGTTAGCAGGATTTAAAGCTGTATTACAGTTAAGATACGGAGGATTTAAAACAGAATTCTGTCGAAATGTACAAAAATGCCTCCACACAAAAACCCCAGAAGAATGTACCCGTGATCAGAGGGATTTCGTTGTGGAAGACAGCAAAGGAGAGAAGGTACAACTTAAGTGTGCAAGTACTGTCGAGTTACTGCTACACATATTTTGACAAAAAAACACTCAAGTATTTTGGAAAGTAACTGAAAACACTAATTTCATACAGTATATCAAAAATGAAAGCTCCGAACAAAAACGATTTACATAAAACTCGAAAACAGCTAAAAATAAGCACAGAAAACTAGAATTAATAAAACCCCCAAAACAGAAGCCCTAAAAATAACCCTCCCCATGAGTTTCATAGTATATGACTGTAGAGTTTATATACAGAGACTTGATCATAAAGCTTGTTCTTAGTCTGTTGGCATTTCAGTCTCTCGCCATTAAGTTGTGCTTTCATTGTATTAAAAAGCAAATAGATTGAAATGCCATTTTTAACCGAGGACTGGTCCTGTTCCAATGTAGCTCAGTTCAGCTGGCCTGCTCTCTTCCTGCTCAGTCTGATTGATCATTTGATTGTGTGTGTGTGTGAATTTCAACAACAATATTTTACAACACGGTAAGCACTTTAGTAAAATTCAGTTAAAATGTCAGCTCCATGAATATTCGAATTTAGCCACTTCATATGCTATATACTTAAGCTGTGTGTCTAATCCTTGCAACATTTCATATCGGCCTATCTGATCTCATGCCAGTCAGCAGTGTGATGCCTTTAGCTGCTCACTGCTGCTGCAATCCCTCTCCTGCTGTCCCATTAACATCCTTGCTTAAGCATATTACAACCACTGTAAATTTAATTATTGATATAATCAGAAATTAAACACTTGGTGTAGCAATGAAATACACATTTCAGAAAAGCAACAGCTGGAACGAGTTTTTCAGTGCCCTGAACTGTCAGTTTCAGAATCCGGCCAAATTCATTTGTAAGATTCTAAAAGTATTTCTGCATGTAATAGGGTTGTACTTACTCGGGTTGATTCAGTTCATCTAAACAGATGTAATATTTGTATTGTATTCAGCCAGCAACACCAGTGCTACAGCATCATCCCCGTCCGTCATCCCTTTATCAGCCTTTACAGCTGCCCTTTGGCTTATGCATGTGGTGGTGGTGGGGGGGGGGGGCTCCAATTGCCCTAAAATAGCTATTAGCTGATTGTCTGACCTAAGCCCAGGCAAGAAATGTATCAAAATGTATTGCCCTTTCTATGTTTTCCATTGTCCTTTTCCAAATCTGTTTATTTTGCTGTCCTATGTGGGACCAGGTCCGACATTACAATTTTCCCTTTCCAGTCCGATGTCGGACCCTGTCCGACATCATCAAAAAGACGTCAAGCACAGGCCTCTAGTCGTTTATTCTCTGGAAAAAGCCGAGAAAACCTTTCAATGGCTGAGTGAGACCGATAGGAGCCAAATGAAGCCGAAAAAAAAGGGGCGCATTTGAACAATAGAGCTAGCCCCTGCACCACAGAGATAACATGGACACGTAAGAAAACAGACAGCTGCTTCCGCATCCAGCGCTCAAAGAATATCACAGACATTTGCAGAGCTTTTTGTGATGTTATAGTAACAAAATGATGACTTAGATTGCATTATTGAGGAGTTTGGTGATAACAAGTGATAAGGAGAGGATTTATCAGTATGCACGTCTATAAAGAGGTTTGTGAAAAATACAGCGAACAAGGGGTGGGGCTTGGCTGGAGATGCAGTACTGATGTCTTTTTGCCATACACTGCCTTTTAAACCTGTTTTACTCTGAAAAATTATATTTTAAACAATGCGTGTAAAATAAACAGCGCATGTGAAAGTAAATCGGACCAGACGTGCCTAACAAGCGCTGAATAAATGGACTGCTAAGGGTTAAATCCCATTCTATTAAATATGTAGGATGTCTTTTTATAATTATTGTATAATTATAATCCTCCTGAGTTATGAAAGGCATGTAAGAGCCATGTGGAAGGTATTCTTGAATTGATGAGCGCTCTCTCTGTCTGTCTGCTCTGTTGGCAGGTTCGTGCCAGTGCCATCGCCCAGGACGCCGATCAGAACTACGACTACGCCAGCAACAGCGTCATCCTGCACCTGGACGCGGGCGATGAGGTCTTCATCAAGCTGGACGGAGGCAAGGCGCATGGCGGGAACAACAACAAATACAGCACCTTCTCGGGGTTTATCATCTACGCAGACTGAGGGGCACACAGGCGGCCCTCCCTCCCTCCAGCTCTCGTTCGCTCGCTCGCTCATTCTTTCTCTTGCTGTGGGTTGCCGGGGGGCTCAAACTGGCACGGACACCAACGACGGACTTTCACAAGAAAATACTTCCAGGTGGCTGGCACGCATAGGCCTGGACTTTCTCTCTCTAGGACTAAATCAGCAGGAGCAGAAGGCAGCCTCCTGGAAAGACATGGCCTTTTTAGCTGCAGTACCCCTACTCCCTTCCATCTATCACAGGGCTGTGCAATATCAACAAACAGGACAGGAATCAAACTGTTGCTGCTGAATAAGGATCAGCAAAACGATCATGTTGAAATATGGTTGTGGTGGTTCCTGATGGTTTGAAGTTGTATTTAGTCCAGAGATGCAACATTTTTTTAAAAACATTTTATTTAAACTGAAAATGTGTTCATGGCTGTTTCTTTCAATTCAATGTATGCATAGCTTACAGTGCCCCCTGGTTACTGAATGTTGTAACTGCAGATCTGAAAAGGGACCTGTCAATCCTAAATCATCTGTACATCTTTACTACTAAAAGAGAAAAGCTTTTTGTTAGCATCCCCTATCTGTCTGATTTGTAATGTGTCTTGAGTCTAAATGGGTATGTAGTGCATCTGAGGGCAGTATGGGTATGTAGTGCATCTGAGGGCAGTACCGTGGTTTCTAATGCACATGATATTTGAAAAGGATGGCTACTGATTTTGACATATATTGGCAATTATTCTTCTCTCTCTCTCTCTCTCTCTCTCTCTCTCTCTCTCTCTCTCTCTCTCTCTCTCCATACCTTTATAAAAGTTTACTACTTACAAAGCCTGTCTATGCTTTACCATGGGCTCACTGTGCTTTTCTGACTCGTTGCTATGCTTTTACTATAGGAAACTTTTATAAGGGAAAGGTAAGTGACGACTGTTTGAATAATGCATAGTGCAGCTGTACAGCTGTGGCCAAAAGTTTTGCATCCTCTATAGAAATAACAAATTTTGCTTCATAAAGTCGAATGAAACCTGCTCAATAATATTACATTAACATATTGAATTACACAACTCTTTGTAGTTTTCCATATACTTAACGAAAAACTGACACAAGCTGAAAAATGTGACATTTTGAAATCTAACATGAAATACTGTGCTACTATTATGGCTTCCGGTAGACATTTGCGATTTACATGATATATAGAAAAATAAGATTCTAGGCGATGCGAATGCAAATCTTTTGGGCCGAGCTGTAGGTCAATGCTCCCCGTGGGACGGTCTACAGAAGAGACAGATATCGGAGTCCAAAATAACTAGCTATTCGGTGGAACAGGGAGGTAATACGTGGCCATCGCAATCCTAATCAAGCTTTCAGGAGGAGCATGGCTCTCAGCAGGTCTGCAAAGCAACTTTGGCTTGTTGTTTTTATTTCCTGATATGATACACCTTGAAGCCAGTTACTTTTCAGAGCTGTCAGGTTTCTCCTCCGCTTTCCAACCAGAATTTCAACCTGGTCTGACAGGCTTCTTGAAAACTGCTGGAACAAGTATATTTGTGTCAGTGAGGTGACTCCCGCGTGCTCTACCTGTCATACTGACTTTCTGTAGCAAGAGCCAGCAGGTGCTGTGCTGCGGAGTGGCGCATCATTTGCACAGGCGAAGACAATGGAATAAGCGACAAAGGCTTTTTTTTCTAGTCGGTCACTTTAATGCAGACAGATACATGGATAGCCATGTAATTACAGTGTAATAACATACCAATGGTTCCTGCTCTTACACTGTAACTAATATGTAATTAGCTATTTGATGTAACCTGGTGTAATTACATGGTAACAGCATAGACCCTTTCCATGTACACTTATTCCACCAGTAGTTACTGTATAGAGCAGGAACATTGGCGATGTAGTTACCCAGTTATTATAATGTAATTACAAGTTATGCAGACCCAGTAATCTGAAGTGATCCTGAGATACTCATAATCACAATCATCTGATTTAGAAATATTGTAATAGTCTTGAAGCAAGTAAATCATTTTTATTTACTCCTTTTAGTTTTTCAGTAGTTATTTTATTCACAATATTTAAAAAAAAAAAAAAAAAAAGAAATGCCCGCTGCATCCTGTGCTGTAGGTCACGCTGCCAGATTCAAATCACTGTAACACGCACTTAAAAAAAAAAACATTCCTTAAAACATTGCTTTCATAGGTAAGCAAAATGATTGTAAAATAATGTGGTTATCAATTTAAAAAAGTTATTTTTAAGATAGTACAGTGCCTGCATAATTTTTTCTATTATCACTGATAATCAGACAGGCTTAAACTTAAGCTTTCTAAAGGTAATAAAGCAGTACTTGCATACAGAATGAGATCTCTATGCAGACTAATACAACCTCCACTAGACACAAGAAAATACAGGCAAATTTAGTAGGAAAAAACTTTCATGTTGAAATTTTGTTTAGATTCAGTAACTGGTAAGTGGCTCTAAATAAACTGGGAAAATAAAATCAGGTCTCTGCAAAACATTTGCACTGCCAGAGTGTATAACTAGGGCTTCTGATTTTCGGTTTTAACCGATAAAACACCCCACATACTAAAAAAATGAAATCGGTGAATAGCCAATAAATAACGGAAAACTGTGGAAATGATTAATCAATTCAAGTTGACTTTACCCTTTTACAATTAAAAAATAAAACCTACTACAAAAATAACAAGAAATACAATTTCCAGTGCTGCTGGGCAATGTCCCACCTTCCTGACTTGCATCTATCATTGATTCGTTCTGAATTCTTTAAACCCGCCCCATCTACTGAGTGACAGCACATTCCTACATTTCTATTGGATTTGAAGCTGTATTATAGTTAAGATACAGAGGATTTAAAACAGAATTGTGGCGAAATGTACAAAAATGCCTCCACACAAAAACCCCAGAAGAATGTGCCCGTGACCAGTGAGATTTTATTGTGGAAGACAGCAAAGGAAAGAAGATACAACTTAAGTGTGCAAGTACTGTCAAGATGCTGCTATACATATTTTGACAGAAAAAAAAAACGCTCAAACATTTTGGAAAGTAACCAAAAACACCAATCTCATACAGTACATCAAAAATGAAAGCCCCGAACAAAACTGACTTACTTAAAACTAGAAAATAGCCAAAAATAAGCACCGAAAAATATAATTAATAAAACCCGTAAAACAGAAGCCCTATGTATAATGTAAAATAAAGAAGAATGAATAGAATTTATACAGTCACAGAAAGTGCTTAGTGAATACTGTATACTGATTCTGTTAGTGTCATAGTAACAGAAAGCTGCCCAGACCAGTTTACTCTTTCTTTCTTTCTGCCCTAGCAGGACTTGTCAGACTCTACTTGCATGCTACACGATTATCTGCATATTCATTATGAATCTGAATAACATTTTTGTTGATGCTCAGCCCTTGTATGATATACTCCAATGTTTAAAAAGTCTTTGAAAGGGGCATTGTTGATTAAGGGGAACAACACTGTGTCCAAACGTGTTCCTGTTGATGTAGTGAGGATTTTCTTTCTAAACTATCTGCTGTTCAAACTCCAGGAACAGAAGGGGGTAGCTTAGTGGTAGTGTCATGCGTGACTAAAAGTAGAAAAGGGTGAAGGCATGTATTGTGTTTAGCTTTCACATATTGGTTATGTTTGTTTTGTTATGTATGTAGCTGTCTTTTTATGTTTTCTTTTCTTAGTTTCTTGGTTTATTTACCCATCGATGGTGGACTGTTTTTATTATTTTTGATTTTTCGATTTACTATTTGCACTGAGGACCTAATAGGTGAAATTAGTCACAAATTAATTTTGGCTGCCTTCCATCTAGACTCATTGTAGTTAATTACCTGCCCTATAAAAACAGACATCCTACACTCTAGAAAGGGGGACACTGGCTCGAGAGGGAGAGGCGCTGGAACGAGAGGGAGAGGCGCTGGCTCTATAGGGAGAGGCGCTGGAACGAGAAACAAGGCTGGAGCGAGTCAGAAGCTGCAGCGGGATGAAAAGCCGACAACTGGAGAAAGGAACTGGGGAGCCAGGCACAGCAGACTCGGGATGAGACTTTGAGCGAAAGAAGAAACAGACTGATTGAACGTTGGGAGCCATTGCTAGGCAGAGGGAAGTAAAGGCTTTATTACATGTGTGTAAACCGTGATTTCAAACAAAGTTACTTTAGAAGCATTTAACTTTCGCTGCTGTTGAACGTGCCAGAGAAGGTGCGCTTATAAAGGTCACAGAGACGGTGCAGCATTTGTTTATGCTCGAAGTATACATGGATTGTATGATAAACCCTTCCAATTGCGATTCAAAGCATGGCTTAATGCTATGCTTTAACTTTGCTGTTACGTGTGGTAATTCAGGACTTTGTTATTCGATTGGCTACAGGCACCAGGGACCGAGGACCATGGAGGAGTTAGAGAGACGATTCTACATTGGGAGATTTCATGGATTACAGTGCTCTCTGAGTCACGGCCCCCCTGCTGGACTGAGCTCCAAGTGGTCCTTGGTTTTGCCTGGGTGTGAAGATCTCCGGTCCTGGAGGACGAAAAGGATTTGCAGCCACTTTCCAGACAAAGGATTGACGTCTCCCGTTCCCCTTGTGTGCTCAGAACTGGCCTTGGTTAACATTGATCAGGACTGTGAGCTTCCTTGTCACAGTACCCACCCGTTGTGCTCCGTGAGTGGCAGGCTTGTCCTATCGTCAATGTATTTAGCATCTTGCTCTTTATTTGTAAGATATATTTTACATAGTGTTTTATAGTATTTTACAATAATAGTTTATAAAGAGCTGGAAGTTATTATTGTCGATGAGGGCGCTGTTTTTTTTTCTAGTTTAAGCATTATTACAGATACCTATTTGTCGTTAATGCTTACATCTAACAGTTAAATACTGCCTTTGAATTGTTGTGTTTGCCTGATAGCCTTATAGCAATATAGCAATGTGTCAGTAGTACATATACTTACCTGTAGGGAATATTTCAGCATAGACTATTTAGCTCTGAATATTGATTCTGATTCATTGTTTGTTTGATAGACTTACAGAAATATATTGATATTATATATGCTTACCTGAAGGAGGTAATTCAGCATCGCTTACATCAAATTGTTAAACATTGAACTTTTGACTTGCTATGACTGCCAAATTATTTAAAGTGCTGTGTGTATGTCTAATTAAATATTTGAATTTGCTCCCTTGGTTTGTGCCTCCTGTTCATTCATCCTGGGGATCAGAAGTGGTGACACAGAATCCAAGGTTCCTGTGCAGAGAGAGAGGGGCAAGGTTTAAATGCAGCAGTTAAGTGCGAAAGCTATAGTCAACTGGCTGTCTCTCAAGCAATGGGTGTGGCAGGAGCACAAGGGCAGGCTCTGCCATTGGTAAACTCGTATCAGGGTGGTAAGAGTTTCTTATTTTGACAGACCGAAGTATTAACACCGCTGTAACAATTTATATAACCTCACATTTCCAGCATGAACATTTCATTTTGTACGGGAAAAAAGAGAGAAGTCACAGAGTTTGGAATCATTAGCCCTTGTGTGTAACACAAAGTATCATGTTACTAAATTTTTTTTTTTGTGCGCCTTTTCTTTCTGTCGGATATTTCAGAAAGGAGACCTCCATCAAAGATTGATTTGACCGAATCTTTATTGTGTTTTGACAGAAGGACCAAGAGACGTAATATACTTTTTGGCCCCTGGCCTCGTCCTTTGAGCTCTGGGCTGCTTGTTGGGCTGATTATTGCTTGAGTATGCTGTTGCCAGCAAGCAGGACGTGGCACCCTGGCCAAGTCCAACTGCCCCATGTACTGGCTGATTGTAATGAAATGGTTATTGATTAATGAGCGTCATGCCAGCGGCAGGACCGTAACACTCTGGCCAAGTCCAACTGCCCCATGTACTGGCTGATTATAATGAAATGGTTATTGATTATTGAGCGTCATGCCAGCGGCAGGATCATGGCACTCTGGCCCACCTTTCCCAGGTGGTGATGAATTGTTATGAAATTATTATTAGCTGGTATAGCCAGTGGCGGGGCAAGTGCATTTTGGGCGACGTTACCCCACTCATGAGCTGGCTGAACTGTGATATATGGTGCGCAGCAAGAGGCATCCTGGACAAGGCACGCTGCAAGGTGGAGGCAGTGGATGGGGAGGAGGACCATACAAACGACAGGGAGGCATGGGCCCTCTTTATAGGACATCCTGGTTGCGCATGTGATTAGGGGTGGATCCGCCTTTCAGATATACAACATAATTTCCATGAAGCATATACCTGAATATTTCAAAGACTGCATATTCAAATTTAAAACACTTTGGAATAAATTACTGCCATAAATTATTCATTTTGAAGTGCGTGCCTATGTATTTAAAACAAAATGTTTCATACAAACCTATTTTGTTTTCACATCAACACTGAAGTTAATGAAGACACATTCTAAATCACAGTTCCCATATAAATCACTGCTGGGAATTCACAAAGCCATGAACTGCAGTGTCATCATTAGTACAGTTTTATTTATGAAGAGAAAAACACTCTTTAATGTCATGAAACTAGAACACAACTAAACAACTTAAGAATACCCATGAGCTTCGGAATAGGGTGTGTTAATCATGTTGAAGCACAGTAAATGCATAGTACTGTATAAGCACGGGTAATTGTAAAATCCCTGTGGTAACCCTTTTATAAGAAGCCTGGGGACACCTGACTGTTTTTGCTGTGGATAGAGCTGCAATTGGCAAAGCAAGGAGGCTGCATGGCGTGCAGAGTGAGTCAAACAGTTTGGAGGGCTGTGCCAAGTAGGGATGCCAGTTTTACCGTAAACCGCAGTATAAACTGCCACAGTTTTGAAACCGCAACTATATTTCTATCCCATGATTACCGAGTTCACACGGTTTAAGGTGATATGGGCGTGTTTTTTATTCACGGTTTGTCCTTCGGTGAGCCGCTGTGTTCATTAAAACTAACTAATGAACACAGACGTCTCAAATTCTGGAAACTGCATGAGATAATCCGAGTAGGCTATTTAAAAAGTGATGTCATATTTAATATAAACCGCCCCACTAAACAATGATCGCTAGCAAACGTGATTGTCAGTAAATGAAACACGAATACTTGAAAATATCTGCAAGAACAAGGTCCTGTAACTTTTCATCACCGCCTTCCTATCAAAGAAGTAACAGCAGCTATTATCTATCATATCTGTCAAAAGAAACACAGTAAGCACACGCCAATGCAGATAATCAAGTCTATATTTATTACTATATAACTAAGTCTAAGATGCTACAGGCATTTGTATTATTTTTTTATTTAAAACGATATTGTAAAGATGTTGCCGTTTTCTCGAGTTGATAGTGTTGTAGGGATTTTGGTTCTATGTATTAAAAAATGAATACAAATGTATTCCCATTAAAAAAAAAGAAAAAAAAATCCCCTAGATGCCACTTAACTTTGCAATGGTGTCACACCCGCATTAACTTTTCATCTTTCCTTTGTGTTCGTTGCTGTTAACATGCAGTCCAAATGAAAAAAAAAAAAAAACTTGCAAGCGCCGTCTTCTCATCATTAAGTTTTGCACTAGAGAGTGACATGAAGACAGGCCCCACGGGATTCCCGTGGTACAGGAAAAAAATAAATTTCCATTTTGCAGGATGGGATGGTACAAGAGTGAAGCCCACGGGAATGGGTGGGACCGGGAATTTCAAAAAAAAATAATAATAAAGCTCTCAGGATGGGCAAGAATGGAATTTAAGCTTCCGGGAATGGGAAGGAACAGGACTAGTCCGCCACCAGCAGACAGGAAAAGTGGTTTGCTCTTCAACTCTTTAAACTCACCCCTGTTCATTAGGTTACTTGCATATTACTCAGGCTTGTTTAAAAGAACAAGCCCAGCGCTACACAATACAGCACAGTAAAGCAATACTCATATGGTTATAGTTAGAAAGTATTTAAAACAGTACTGTAAATGGGAAAGGCTACATTTAAGATACCATTGAAATCTTAACTGTAGCAAAAACAGACTTAAACGTCCTGGAAAACCTGGGTTAACTTGATCTTAATCAAAAGACATCCCTGCAATCTCCTCTGTCTGGGTGCATTTGTTGGTACAGTGATGTTGCTTCTCCATGACCAGCACATCACTCATAGGAGCGCCTGGTTGCATTGCAAGCCTGGGTGAGTGATTGCATGCTTTTGGCTGAAGGTCTGGTGTGTGGTAGACAGGTCAGCTGGTAAGTCTTGTGTTTGTAACTCATGTGCATATTATAGTTAGACTGCATTTTTTGGTCCTGTTCTATCTAAAATATACATACACATATATTCTGTGTCAAAACATATCTGTGTCATTTTTAAGACATCATTTTGATGTATAATTCATATATCTAAGATGTATCTGCTTTTTATAACAAGTTTAACTGGAATAGTTCTCCAGAGACAAGGAATGTGCAGAAAAGTTTTTATATTTTTGTAAAAATAATCGTCAGTGATTTAACACTAGAACCGCCACGGTTCTACTCATACCAAACACCAACACAGGCAGTCATTATAACGGTTACATTTTAAATAGCATCAATATTAAAATGAAAAACTATTGGATACAACTCAAAAGTTTTATTCAAGAACATCAAACACCTGCACAGCTGAAACATTGTATTTAAATGAACAATTAAACATGGGGTTTATTTTCTAACTTACCACATATAAAGCACTACTTCAAAATATCAAAAATTATAATAAAATAAACATTTCAGAAGAAACTAGTGTGTAAACAGGCTTAAACAGGTATATGTACGTACAGAACTGTAAAAAACTTTTTTTTTTTTTATTTAAAATGAAAGTAACATGTTTTCTCTTGCGTGTGTTACTCAGTGCAGCACCGAATCTGATGCTTTGCAGTTTTCTGATTCCCTGCACAAAACGAAGGAACTGATGGCTGCCAGGTCCAATAGAGATAACAACAGGCTTGTATATAAAAAATACAACATTGTAGGTTTGTAAAAGACAGTCAAAATGACTGCTTTGGTGGTTCTAGGCAGGCGGGATTATAACTTCCTTATTTTCATGATCCTGCCTTTCAAACGCAGTCAGGCTGTTTAATACATGTATTAGGAACAGTCATAAATGAACAACTGCAAAACTTTGAGACACGCAGAGTACTTTAAATTTGAAAACCTCAAATTGTCAAAACGACTGCCGTGGCGGTCCTAGCGTTAATACACACAACAGTTTTATTTTTTATTTTTGGATAAACCTCAGTGAGAGAAATGCCCAAATCAAACCAAGACTGTTGAACTATGTATTTTAACACAATCAGATCAAACGAATCACACTGGATTAAGATAAGCTAAAGAGCTTGTGTAAGGCTTTTGACTCTAGACAATATTATTCTCTCATTTTTAATTTAAAGTCAAAAAATCTTCATTCAAAAACAAAATGAAATGTTATATTTAATGCAGTCATGCTGCTTGAAATCTCATCAGGCCTAAGAACAATGCACACAATTTAATTTTATTTCTTGAACAGGACAACGATGAGCAATCACGAGAAAGTCAGAGTGATGACAGTGGACAATGCAAAGGGTGAAATGTCTGCAAACAAGGAGTGCTGAAAAGTCAGCTTCTAAAGAGGTACAACAAAAGAGGAAAGAGCACTTCACCCCTCAACAAATACCCTCCCCTTAACAAATACATAGTATCCTTCTCTCGTTGTTAAATGTCAGGATCAGAGACCCAAATTCCAGTGCACGCATTTATATTCTGTTTAATGTGTCTGAAGGGAGCTGCTGGTGTACGTTTACGTTTTCCGGCTGTGTAAATTATTAATTATTAATAGTAAAATCTGTCCTTTTCTGAATGTATATCTCTATGTGTTTTAGTCCATACAGAGTATGTAGTATTGTAATGGTGTACAGTTGAAAGGGACACACAGTGCCTGATTAACCCAATCCAATACAGGTTTAAGCACGGAGTTCAGAACAGAAAATAGGAGGCACTTTTTTACACAGAGAATTGTGAGTGTCTGGAATCAACTCCCCAGTAAAGTTGTTGAAGCTGACACCCTGGGATCCTTCAAGAAGCTGCTTGATGAGATTCTGGGATCAATAAGCTACTAACAGCCAAACGAGCAAGATGGGCCGAATGGCCTCCTCTCGTTTGTAAACTTTCTTATGTTCTTATGTTCTTATGTTAACGAATTTTAATCAACAATAGAGAAACACAAAACTATAAGCCAAGATACTGGTTCTTCAAACAGGGTGAGGTCGTTGTACTGACACCTAAGCAGCATCTGTCAAGGTGACTATGAACTGAGGAGCCATCTCTTTGCTCCTCCTTTATACATCCGGCCAGGCTAAACTGGGATCCAATGCAACCTGACCACATGAACTCCAGGTTATTAACTTGCCAAAACCAAACACCATATTTACAATATTAACAGTGCAGGACTCCCACTCTGTTAAGGCTTGTGGAAATCAGTGGCAATCCATCCCAGCCTACTGTTTTCACACACAGTGCAGTATATAGAACGATAGATATTAGAATAAACCCATTAATCTAGTCATTAAGGGTTAGGCCCATGCCGAGCAACGGGCACAAACGAATATCCATAACGAGTATGAGTGATGCAAGTCATTTTGCTGTTTGCTATTGGGAGAGAAAAAAGAAATTGACAAATTGTATTAGATTAGCTTCTAACTCCAACAGGGCAGTGATGACTGTCAATCATGTAGTAATGAACGATGCCTGAAGCCCCCAAGGGTTCATTCTGCACTGAGCACAGGACTGTGCTAATCCACTCCCTGCTTCATACACTGGAACAGCAGTGCAGGGTTCTGTGCTGTGACCCAAGGTGAAAAGAGAATGAAGACTGGAACTACATAGCATGGCACAGTGGCTCTGTGTGTGCACTCTGCGTAAGGAATTGGACTCAGCACTCCAGTGCCCTTTGGTTGAAGCACCACTGCAAAGTCTCCCATGTGAATAGCAAAAAAGAGACTGAGAATGTTTACCCATATAGTCAGTAAAACCTAGTGCCAGGACAAACAAGTACAATAATTCTTTCAAACTCTAAATGGATATTCAAGTATCCTTTCATTTTGAATTAGCTGGAAAACAAAAGTATAATTCCGACCATATTTCAGAAAAATAATCCGGTAAGTTAGCAAATGACAGTAGTGTTGTTTATTTCAGCCATCATTTATGCATTGGATTCCAATCAGTACTCATTTATTCGACCCCATTCGTCCACTAGATTATAATGCTGAACCAGAAATAAAAGTCCAATGTCTTTGCTCACCTGTGCATTGCAGCTCAAAATCCACCTGAGATATATATGTGGATGTTTGTATTTTATTTATTTAGCATGCCCAATTATTATTATCCCCCTGATTTTCTCCCAATTTGGAATGCCCAACTGCTTTTCCCCCTCAATGTAGCAAATCCCCACACTGCTCAGGAGACCCGATGGTTGAGTGGGCGTCCTCCAACCCCACCACCAAGCCAGCTTCCTTTTTCATCCAGGAACTTGAGAGCAGATGTCAGCCAGTGAACCACCCAGAATGCCTGGGAAAAATGAAAATACATTTTAATACAAAGCTATACTGTTATGTTTCTAATTTACATGTTTTTTTTTAATGCTTGCCTCACAATTTTGGAAGCCCTGCAGTTGACAATACCTTGGTTAGATGACCTCATTGGAAGCTCTGTCTAGAAAGTCAACCAGGCATGGACCGTTTTATCTAAAATAATAAGATTCCCCAGCCTGCACATTGCAGATGGTAACTGGTTTTAACAATGCTGTGTCTGCACTGATCCCTGACTCAAGAGGCCTCTGTCGTGACTGTTCACTAAGAGGAGGATAATCACAACTTCACAAAACACACTCTCGTCATAATCCGAGGTGGCCACGAACACTTAGACAGAAATCCCAACCACTCCTCACAGTCACTCAGGCTTTTGAATCCCAGGCAGAGTCTCAAATTGCGGCTCTCCTCCTGTTTTGTAAATAGATTGAAGGTTTACCCGGTGGGCCCTTTTATTTCTCAATATAAATGTATTCTCAATATATTTTTTCATACCCAAGAGAATTAGCTTCAGCACATCTTAACAAGCACAGTGTGCCTCCCAACACAATTATTAACAAAAGGTTCTCTGCGAGGTTCAAGGTTCAAATAATAATAATAAAAAGAAGCATCATTCAGGACAAAAAAAAAAATTGCACAAAGCAAGCCCTCTTTGATAACAATTTCCATTAACTGTCTCTTATTACTGTGTGTTAACATAGTTAATGATGTTCTTATGCATAGTTATAATGTGTTTAACATGTAAATATTTTTGTATGATATATATAAGTGCCAAGTATATCAGAAAAGGGTTAGGGTTAGGTTTAGAGTTAGGGTTACATCATTCAAAAGGATGCGCATATTAACCCTTTGCGGTCCTATGTCAGACCAGGTCTGACATTACAATTTTCCCTTTCCAGGGGCCAACATCATCAAAAAGATGATCTCCGGAAAAGCGAAGAAAACTTTCAATGGCCGAGTGAGACCAATAGGAGCTGAATGAAGCTGGAAAGAAAGGTATATCTGATAGCCCCATGCACCACAGAGATAACACGGACATAAACAAAGGAGATAGCTGCTTCTGCATCAAGCACTCAAAGAATATCACAGACATTTGCAGAGCTTTTTGAGATGTTATAGTAATAAAATAATGACTTGGATCGCATATTGAGGAGTTTGGTGATAAAACGAGTGTTCAGGAGAGGATTTATCAGTATGCACATCTTTAAGGAGGTATGTGAAAAATACAGCGAGCAAGGGGTGGGGCTTGGCTGGAGATGTAGTACTGAGTGTCCTTTCTCAATTCATTGCCTTTTACACCTGCTTTACTCCGAAATAAAAAAATTGTAAACTGCGCGTGTGAAAATAAATTGGACCTAAGCGCTGAATAAATGGACCGCTAAGGGTTAAGTACATTGTAACTATGCATAATAACATTGTAATTATGTACACATGTGTTTACTAAGTAACTACTATGTTAATACACAGTAATAAGAGACACTTCATGTAAAGTGTTACCGCCTCCTTCTCCTAGACATTGCTTGCGTCTCTCTCTGTCTCCTGTTGATCTGCCAACGACTGAAATTAACCTCCTTTTTTATACTAGTCAGGGAAGAGCAATCTACACAGCATGCCTTGTGCATGACGATCTCCCTACCATTGCAGGTAACAATGCACAATGCAATTCCTGTATTATTCAAGGCTATCAATGACACTGAAAAGAAAGAATCATCTACTTTATGGAAACCCCTTGGTGTCTGTGAAAACTTGCCACTGTAATCCAGCTGCAATAGTTGTGCAGTAAAGCTTTATCTAAGGAGGTGGCAGTAGCAGGAACGCATTAATGTGGCACATACAATTAAATTCCAAGAGTTAGCAGAGCAACAAAGGGACTTTGCAAGAGCTGTGCTAAACAAAATATTTATTAGCAATCCCAATGCAAATCTATTTTCCATTGCTACACAGTGTGCTCGATTGGCTCAAAGAAATTCACCAGCTTGAAATTTTGCTCATCGGAAGTTGATTGAAGTTTAAGAATTATAACACACGTTAGGGTTTGGCTGTCTTCTGCTACTTATCCAAACACAAAGCAAAGGAAAGCTTCATTATTGTGCACTGAGGCAGACATCAATTATAGAGGGATTCTAAATTTATAGTACAGCACCCTTGGAAACCTTTCCAGCCTTAGCAAGGTCTAAACAATATTTTAACAGCCCCAAAATGGTAAAACTCGTCATTAAGTAGTGTACTGGTCAAATAAAACCCTTGTATACAACACCAATGTAAACAGTGATGGTTTCAGAGTGTCCTTAGCATCATATACAACAAAATAACAGTAATTATAATAACACTGAACTTGAGGGCTCTTAGGTATCTTGTACTGCTGATTTGGAGATTTGAAATATTAATGAGACATTGGTTTTGTGAACAACATGCAGAAACAAGTAACATGTATTTATAATGTATATATGTTTTCCTACTCATGTTTAATAAATGGGGGAAATAAAATGTATGCTGGTAAATTCTGTTATTAAAGTAAAATGATTTGCACCACTGATCTGGGCAGTCAAAGCACACCCAATAATTACAATTACGTTTTTTTCTGTTTTTTATAAACTTCTGGCCAGTATTTAATATTACATTCATATTTAGTTGATGATAATATTTGTTCTAAGTTACATTATTATTATTATTATTATTATTATTATTATTATTATTATTATTATTATTATTATATGTTTTCTAACTATTAAAAAATGCATTAATCTACAATATCTAGTGCCCATTGTTTTAAAAGCCTCCAATATCTTTTTTTCCTACCTGGCAAAGAAGGAAAACTACAGCACTACATCTTGAGAGGAAAGCCATGTGCTTTTAAGTGATTAATGTAATGCTTGAAATAACTCAGTGACCTATACTGGAATGTCAACTGTATGCAAACAATATGTGCATATATTTACAATTTGAATGTTGTGTTCCAGTTTAGAAAGCACTTTGAGCCTTTTGCTTTAAAAACAGAGCTGTTATTCTCAGTGACAAATTACCTCAGTTAAACTTTACATACATACAGATACTTGTAAGTTGTGTTCTTATTTCCTTCCCCCAAAAGGAGCTGAGGCATGCAACCCCTGCTGTGACCTCTGTGTAGCTGCAATGTGGAGCTCTCCCTGCTGCTCGGGAGCGGTTTGGGTCCCCGGTCTCAGCACAACAACTGCTAATTCAGTTTGCCAGGCTCAGAGACAGAGTGGCAGCACATCTCTGGGAGACCCTTTGATTGCACATTCTGCAAAGTCTACTCAGTGAGCAGGAACAATCATTGCCCTAACGTGTTCTTCTTTATTTAATTGTGTTCCTTGTCTTCCGCAATGATGGAAAATGTACGTGTGTGATTACAAATCGGGGCGATGCATTTAAACACATAACAGGCAAGAACCATGTGTTGTGTTCTTTGTTAATGTTGCTGTTAAAAACCGTAATGCAATTATTCATTAGCCAAGGGTTTCAAATCTAGTTTAATACATTTGTGTTGCTGGAAACACTGGCCATTGTTCTATCACTCTACTGTAACGAATGACTCTTAATTTAGTAGTTAAATAATTATGCTCTTATCACTCCTTCTGTAATCACATTGGTTTCACATTTTTCATTTACTGTTAAACTACATTCGTTTTCATGTTGTATTTAAATAAGGGGCACTGTCAACACAATGTAATAAGAGACAGTGGCAAATCCAGCCCATTATCACTGGCTCCATGGTGCTAATTATATATTTTACAATGCTAGTAAGAGGTGATGTATTTTAAAGCCTTGATTATCACTCTTTTATACTTGATGTTTTCTAATAATAAAATATAGTATGGTTGTTTCTAGTATTTTCTGTGCAGTAAGCTTTTAAAGTGTTAAATCCTTCATTCTATATTTTTGCGATCTCAAAAACTGATGAGAATCTCTTTCTCCCACTGACATCAAAGACGACTGTCCCTTTAATTCAGCTTGACGTCCTGCATGCAGGCTGTAAACGCAGCCTTTGGCTTCACTTCTTTAACCCCACACCCATTCAGTCATCTCTCTGTTTCTGGATGTTGTTTGGGGAAATAATGCTGAATGCTTAACCTTCTGCTGGGTGACACGAGGAAACTGCATCCTTTAATTTTCTCCTGCAAGTCCCAATTTATTTAAACAGCATTTACATTGGGTTAAGCCAACTAAGACTTTCTGACTTTGTAATGTTATTTAGTCGGCTATGTGTAAAGTGTTAATGAAAAGATTAGGAGTACAAAACTATGATTTTGAGTGCAGCTGTGCAAATGATGCTGTTATCTGGCTGCTAACAGGGAAAGAATGTTTCATTGCCAGAGAGTGTTAATAAAACTGACCTCACCTGACCTGGTGCAAGCAGGAGTTATCTGGTATAAATGTTGCTGACAACCAGAGATTAGCCAGCAACTAAACTTTGCACCCAAAGGGGTGTAGAGACTGTATAAACAGCAGCACTTGGAGGTGCATTGGAGAAGCATAAAGATCCTCCCTGAACGCACACCAGAGCTGTGTCCGAGGCTTCTTCCGCAAACTGATCGCTGATATCACTGCTGCATTTCATGACTAGTGGCCTCATTATTGTGTCTATTGATAATGGTCAAGCTGTAAAACTGTGACTTTTGATTATTGGGATCAATAAAGGAATCCTTGTGTGCGCTTGTGGCGAGTGATCGCAGTGCGCAGGTGTAGTGACGCCACGGACCAGGAAGAAGCGAAACCAAGCAAGGTATTTTTTCTTTGAAACGGCTGTAGCCAAATCTTTAATAAATAATAAATCAAAGACATGAACACAAAACAGGACACGGCACTCTAAGCCAAATGAAATAGTCAAACAAAACGTACCAACACTAAACGAAACAGACACTGACACACAGGGACGAATACTAAACAAAACAAGCACCATGTTGGCCCTCCAGCATGATGTAGCTGTTGAATTACTTTACTATTTTTAATTCTCCTTCTTGACACCCATTCCTTCACCCTGAACACACACCCCCGAGTGAGTGAAAACATGCAGCTTTTATGCAGCTGTACCAAGACTCGATTGCTAATCAATCATTCAACTGGAGTCTCAGTACAACTGCACGTGAATTAATAAAGTGCAATTCCCCGTGCTCACATATTATTACCTTTTACCTGCAGGTGAAGTGCTGTGCAATCCTCGTGCCTAAATACAAATATACATTTTAAACACTCACACGTGCTCGTAACCCATATTATATCCCGTGTACCAATGACTATACACCAACATTAACACACCACACGCAACATATAACACAGAAATACACACAGGAGCGGGGCAACATTGCCACAGCGATCCACACAGAAAAACACAACTAAATAAATTATTTAGTGTCCTTACATGCAAAGGCTGTTTTGTGCATTGGAGGTCATGATTCGACAAGCTTTTTTTTATAGATTAAGAGGCGTAAAATGTATGAAAAAATCCTGTTCTTTTCTTTGTTTAAATAAAACATATTATTGCCATGCTTACAGAGATTTGGGTGAACTATTAAAGGTATCTCTGTATCTCTTAAATTACATTTATAATTGTTTTCAATGTGTTTTTTAAAGGATGAATTCCTACTTTATAGGGTTCATGGTGCAATCTCCCTGGGCAAGTTTGGTCACGTTTCCACTCTGACGCCTCCACCTGCAGCATACTATTCCTACAGGCCTGAAGGGATCTGAAGTGATCATTCCTGTGATTGATTTGGAATCAGGAAGTACTCAAAAGAAGCTGTTGACTAGGATTCTGCACGCTCAGAAACATGCCTCGCAGAAGGCAAAGTAGCTATGTAGTGATGGCTTGCATGTTCCATCTGTAGATGAACAGTGAATAGCACATACCAGAAACTCACAGAAATAGGGAACTTAAGCTTACCTGAATCTGTGTTGTCTCAACCACCAACTGCACTCAAATCCATGCCTTGCACTGATGTGTTGCACAGAACTAACATAAGCAGCTGTACTTGAGAACGCTCTCGAATACAGAACCCCTCAGACTGATTGTAAATAAAGGGTTAAGTGGAAAATAAAAAGACCTAAAACTGCTAAACATTTAACTTCACCTCGAATGCATTATGCTCTGATGGGTTGCAGAGGCTGTGTGTACAGCTTTGGCTAAAAGTTTTGCATCACCTAGAATTTTAGGATTGAGAGATAATTGAAAAAAAAAATACTATATGAACATAATTTAAATATTTTATTTAACATCATAGAAACTGTAAAATTATATCACAAAACTTTACTGGAAGCCATAACAGTGGTACAGTATTTCATGTTAGATTTCAAAATGTCCCATTTTTTCATTTTTGTCCAGTTCGTTCTATAGGGTGATGCAAAACTTTTGGCCAGAGCTGAAGAGTCAAATAAATGTGGTCATCAAGAAATGCAGAGATAATGACAATAGGCCTAATTCATAAATATTTTGGTCAAAATAATGAGGAAATGCCAATAAGTGCCTTTTACATGGTTTAGTATAACTTGTGTTACAGGCAGTTTCACAATGCTCAGCTTCTAAGTTGCAGAGACCACAGTCCTTCAGACATTTAGACAGATTTAGACAAAACCCTGTAAGCCTGCCACATTGGCTGTCAATAGCTACTTCATTGTAACATACTTGCTACCTTCAACTCACTCTGCTCATCCTTAGCACTGCGAAGATGACAGCAGAAGACAATTAGTTGCACTTATATTATAAATATACTTTGTTTAATTGGTGAAACACCAGATTTTCATAACTGTCTGTCAAGATCACCAGTCGGATTACACAGATGCGTCTCTCACCAGGGATCCAGCATTTAACAATCTGTGTATGTTTTTGTCTGCAGGGATGAGAAAGGAAAACCTTCCAACTGAAAACAATGCGTCTCTACGCCACGCAAAGGTCTACAAGGCTTAAGGAGATAAGTAGCTTATGAAGTTTCTGGACACCAGGGACATGTGGTCTTTTCTAACTATTGTTAGATCTTAGAAATGGGCGCCTCCTTTCAGAGAGTTTTAAAAATCAGAATGAGATAATGCAAAAATATTACATTGAAAAACTAGCAGTGACTAGCAGAACCATTAGCTTTACATGTAGCTTTACCAAAGCATTACATGTAGTGGATCCCCAGTGGACAAAACATTGCACAGTAGTGATATGAACTACCAGTGATTATGAATTTAAACCTGTTCACTGGGCACCGCCTATAGAAGTTGATTGAGAGAATAATAGAATATAGCTGTGACCCAACTATGCAGACCCTACTTAAAGTAGCCTGTATTACTGATGTAGTTAAAACAAACTGGCAGTGAAAGTGTTTACTTTTTACTGGATAAAAGAGCACAGCGGTGTAACAAACATTAACAATAACTCAAAGTGTACTCTCCATACAGAAGAAACTTAAAACGTCACATGGGCTCAATATGCCAGCCATACTTGTCAAGAGGTCAATGCCATGTCCAGCAACACATTTACATGCAGAGCTCCTGTAACCCTGCAAATAAGAAGTCACTATCTAAAAGGGTTTCTGAGAGTCAAAGCTTTGATACTCTGGTGGCTTTCTAAAATGATTGGCACGCACGGTTATTTTTTCTTTTAAGACTCCCTTGATGAAACTGATCCAGATAATCAATGTCACGCTATTATGTTTATTATTGCTAATCTTTCAACAATAAAGCATCTGGTACATATTAGTCACAAACTTATTTCAAAGTACCAAGAAACTGATTATTGAAATATCTTGAGAACCATAACATTCCCGGACACAGAGCCGTATTATACCAGCCCAAATTGCATTTTCACGTTAAGCTCTAAGGTTAATGTTTGTATTGAAGGGGGGTGGGTGGAGAGGGTACTTCAGCACTTCTTTATATCTCCTAAAAAATATCACTTCTCAGATCCAGTACAACTGATCAAGCATTAAGTTAATTCAATCCACGAATACTGGCCACCTTCCAAACCAGCTGTGCACCTACGGCAGACCAGCCACTGCACAATTCTGATCTTCTGACCATTATGAAACTGCACAGAAAGAAGGAACTTTCAACTCTAATATTATTGCAGACACTTTACTGGTAGAAGACAAAATGTAACCCTTTTACTCTAAAGCTTACTGTAAATGAAATACCGAGACAGGGCTTTACCCAAGCCTTCCATACCCACCTGCTCCCACTAATAGGATAATATATATATTATATATATATATATATATATATATATAATATATATATATATATATATATAATATATATATATTATATATAAGTCCGATGTAAAAGCTATGTTAAAAACTTTTAATGCAAATTTCACTTTTGCCCCAAGGTAACAGGTTTAATACTATTTTGGATTAATAACACGACTGACACGACAATGAGCTTAAAGACGCCCACTCGCTGTTATGCTGTACACGAGTCTTTTGCGTTGTGCGACGACAGTACGGGGAAACGCTCAGAAAACCAAAAGCATTTTTTCATTTTGGAACCTTATCTTCACTTTTAAAACCTTGGGCAGGAAAAAGTTTTTAAATTAAGTTTTTAAATTAAATGTTTGCCATTGTTTTTTACTGTTTGTATTTAATGTACTATGCTCTGTATTTCACTGTATTTAATGTATTATGTATTGTTCCTCACTATATTGTAAAGAGCTACGAAAGGCACTATGTAAAATAAATATTAATTGATTGATTGATCTCTTTACCTGTTTGTTGAGCCATTCTGGGAAATGTAGTCTTTGCACAGACTTTTACATGGTATGACTACATTTTCCTTCCTACCATTTTAGTATTTAAGTCATGAGGTATATACGTTACTACTGTGTGTGTGTATATATATATATATATATATATATATATATATATATATATATATATATATATATATATATATATATTAATCAGTAGTTTGGAATTCTGGCAAAGGCACAAAAATAGATTGAACTATTACCCTGACATCCTTACACCGCTGGGGAATAGTCTCCATCTGTCATGAGATTGGTTCACATCACTGTCAGACCTGCCCTTTTCAAATGAATATCTTTCATCTCCACTCCTCAGAACAAAAGAAAATGACTGAACACCGATTCGAAAATGAATTGCAAAACATACTACAAAAGAAAGACAAACAGTAAAATGGTGATTAAAACATCACTGTCTGAAATTCAAGCACATTCAACTCAGCGATAAACTGGATTATGGAGCAACAAACCAGACGGAGAGCTCTGCGCCAAAAAGACTTTGCTAACTATGCAGTATGAACCTCAAAAAACATTGAATAACAATGTTATTTATTTAACTATGCCATATCAGCGATATCTAAACAACATCTATAAAGTCATATTTACTATCCAACCTTAGGTCACTTATTTTCATGACTGATTCAAATATTAAATATGTACTGCACACTCAGCCAGATTGGAAAATGAAATACCCCATGGGAAGACTATTGTTACCTCTTGGGCATTATAGCCCCCTGTCGGTATATATATTGTAAGATAGCAGGGGGAGGGTCAGATTCCTCCCTGCCTAAAAACATGTAAAAATGTGCGTTTTGTTTGATTTAATTGATTTTGTGTTAATTGTTGTATTGTTAATTATCCCCTGCACCTGGCTATCATTATAAATTAGAGCCAGGTGCAGGGTGTCTAAGGAAAGCAGGCAGTTTGCTCAGGCCGGTGTGGCTGTAGAGTGAGGAGCTCGAAGTGTTATGGTGAAGGTAAAAACCTAAGTTTGGTTTTTATAAAAATCTGTTAGTGTTTATTTTCATGTTATTTGCCAGCTTAGCTGTCCTGCGTGTCAGTCAAGGACCTGCATGTGTTTAGCGAGTGCTCCGAGGGAGCTAGGTGTTTGCTTGTTTTTGTTTGTTTGTTAGTTTTATTTGTTTAAATAAAAGTGAGCGAAAGCGCTTATAAAAATCAAGTTTTTATTTCTGGGTCACATTCTTAAAGGGGCACAAACCTGAACTATGGCCAGCCTGTTTACTGTATGTATGTATAGCATTTTAAAATGGCTCTACTGCACCCAAACCCAAGCAGGACTCTTTTTCTTAAGTTTCCAACTGACTTTGCGTGTTATATGTCTGCCTAAATTCACACAGAATAACTTCACTGTGTTTAATTAGATTAACAGGTTGGAGCCATAATTGCATGAGCAGCCTTCTGCACTAGCTTCATTAATGCCTTTCTTTATTTGATTAGCAAGTCAAACTTACAAAGAAGGGAATAATGTCTTCATTTGAGGCATTGTTGAAGTTTTGTGGCAGCTTGACAGATGCATACTTGGATGAAGGTTTTCTGCTAGATAAAAAGATTGGTGTACCAGCCCAAAAGAATTGAAAATGCAAAAATACTCATTGCAAATACTGGCATGGACCCAGATAAAATTAAGATATTTGGTTCCCGAGTGAGAATGGACTCCACAGCCAAAAGAGCAGAAATTGAACAGGCAGAGAAAAAAAAAATATGAAGGATAAGATTAAACGCAACCAAAAGGTTGGGATTTGATTGCCATTGTTATATAAACTATTACCTAATAATGCTGTATTATTGAATTGTATTGCTCTAACCCTGGCCTTATAAAAAAGCTCTTATTGGACGACAGAGGGGCATTGCTGTTGTCGCATGTTATAATAGAGTGATCTGGAATGTGTATTTTTGTTTTAAATTGTTTTTATATCCTTTATGTTGTGCTTGTTTTGACCTTTAATGCAATATATATTTTTAATTGTGTAGAAAAATAAAAAAAAAGCTTCTCGCCTCGATCGCATACAGCACAATGTGCTTTTCAGTACCAGGCTCTTCTTGAAGCGATGTCCTGCCTCCTCAGGTTGCATCATATTGAGCCCTGGTCCTCACTGAATTGTCAAATGTGTTTTACTGGAAAAGTCATCATGCATTAAAACTGTTTTCATACAGGGGTGAGATTTTGACAAAGTTATATTTTGTTGCCTTAAGGCCACAGCATGTGGTAGATGTCTGGACTGAGTGATATCAGGCAGCTTGCGTTGCCAAGGTAACACACGGTGACTCTTAGCATGTTTTTAATATGATGTGGAAGTGCAGTTTATAGAATGCTCCCTGTTATCTCTTACAAATTAAACAGCATGTCTTACTAAAGCCTTCCTCTTACACCTCAGCAGAAGCAGCATTTCTTTGCTCCGGAATTTTTAGTTTTTTTTTATTTACTTCTAGATCAATCATTTTATTGGGCTATACAAAACTGAAGCTGCTTCAGATTAGCTGACCCTCAGAGGTAGCTGCATTTCTAGCTTATTTTCAGCTTTTTTTCTTAAACCTGGACTATACAGCAGTCAGCAAACCGGACGGAGAGCTCTATGCCAAAAAGACTTTGCTAACTATGCGGTATGAACCTCAAAAACATTTTTGGTTATTTATTTATGCTATTTATTTACTTATGCTGTTTCTGTTATATTAAACAAAATGCATAATTGTATTTACCATTATTAAATTACACTATATAGACGTCTAAGTTGGATTGTCGGCTCAAAATCATGACAGTTATATTGTGATACAGAGGATGGACTGACGAGACAAGCACATCAATCAATCAATATTTATTTCATATAGTGTCTTTCATAGTGGACCACCATCACAAAGCGCTTTACAAGATTCAATAAATACAAGAAAATACATCATACTTCAAATAGAGAAATGCATAATACATGATATACAGTGGAAAATACATAATATATGATAGTAGCAGAATACATGAAATAGTACAATAAATGCAGTGGAAAGTGCCGAATACATGATAGTAACAATATGTGAAACCGTAGCAGCAGCTAATAGCAGATAACAGGCTTAAGCATGAAGAGCAAGAGAGAACAGGTGGGTTTTGAGAGTTGATTTAAAGAGAGCGACGGTCAGCGCATCACGAACCAACGCATCACGCACATACGGGATCCCATTTTTTTGAACGAAGGTCCTACCCTTAAATCACAATAGCTGAACACTTTTTAAATATCTTGAAATAAAGATTTCACAGTAACAGGACATTTGTAAAGAAAACTCGATATAAACTGTTTCAACTTCCCAGTTGTGTTTTTTTTTTAGGGATTTGCTCTGGTAGCACTTTGCATTAAGTGTACTTACACATAATTACAATGTTATTATGCATCGTTAAAATGTACCTAACGTGTTTAGAGTTAGAATACACATTATGTACATTGTAACTATGCATAATAGCATTGTAGTTATGTGTAGGTACACATATATTTACTAAGTAACTACTATGTAAATACACAGTAATTTGAGACACCATGTAAAGAGTTAATTTTTAATTTTTTTTAAATAGTGCTTTTGTATACCAGTTTAGTCACAGGAAATACTTGCTATGGAGCTGATATTTTCAAAATGATTTAACACATTCTCCCTGTAAACAGCATGTACAGTCGTATAGTCTTGTATCTTGTAAAGCGCTTTGTGATGGTGGTCCACTATGAAAGGCGCTATATAAAAATAGATTATTATTATTATTATTATAGAACATGGCACATCTAAGGGCCAAAAAAAAGTTAATTCAGCTGAAAATGGACAAGTCATGAAAAGAGACAAGTGAAAAACAGAAGAAGTGACAACTTGAACAGAAATGAAAGGAGACGCTCCTGAGAACTGCAAAGACGATGCATCAGCTGAATATCTTGAGGGGAGATGACAGACACAGACACAGTCTGCTAGCGCTAGTGAGAATCACGAAACTCAGGACTGTTGTTTGGGTCTGTGTCGAAGTGGAGAAAGGAGGAAGCAGGTGATGCACTACAAAGGCAAATGGACCAGAGAGGACTTTGAATTAACCAGCCTAGTGCCATTGCCTTTGAGTGTGAAACGTTACTTGGAATTATAACAGAGGGTTTAAGACTCCCATTGCGTAGCAGCATGAACCTTTCCAGGTTTTCCTGGGAGCCTTAATTGTAAGTTACTGCACCTGTATAAAAGGAGCATGCCATGTCTAACTAACCTCACACTAAAAGCTGAAATTGATCAAAATGAAATGCAATTATAAAACACTTCGGAGACATTCAGTCCATCTTTTCCTGTGAACAAATGTCAAACGGTACAGAGAACATACAGCTCAATTCTAAAACTGGAGGTTTCTCCAAGAGGCATTGCTTCACTTCCCAAAGCTCCGGGAGCACACCAAAGAAGCCAAACAAAGTGTTATACACTACCATGGTGGCTTCATGCAAAAGCTAACTGACAATTTTAAAACTCACATCCAAGGTTTCTGAGTTGGTCAAGAGCTGCTACAGTGCATGAAAAATCATTTTCTGGTGAAAAATATTGGACAGTTTGCTGCTGAGGCCCATCATGCGTTTGCCTGGGCAAATGTTGCTGCTCTACAGATGGAGATAATTGAGCTTCAGAAAGAGAAAACTATGAAAGCAAAAATTAATGTCTGTCATTCTATTCAGTTCTGGACAAAGACTATTACTCTAGTTAAATATCCCCCTGTGCAAAAACTAGCAGTCCATGTTCTATAATGTTTGGATCTACATATACCTGCCAATCAGCATTCTCCACTGTGAATGTGGTGAAGAACAGATACCGTACTCGGATGAGCATCTGCACCAGTCTATTCGAAAGGCAGTCACACCCTTTGTGCCAAGTTTGAAAGACAAAAGGTGCCACTTTTCCCATTAACTATGAAAGGATGCAACTCTAATGTAATTAGTTCTGCAAAGTTTGTGAATGGATAACTGGATGACATCTTCTACAATGTTCCTTCAGTATTGGGAACACTGGCAAGTAGACCTTTGCTAAAACTATGCTACCTTGCTGTATGGTTTGGGTTGTTTGATAATTATAATGAATGCATTAGTTGGTGGTTTCCAGATGGTGGCTCAGACAAGCGTTGCTGGGAAAGTTGTCAGTGTCTGGGAGGCCCAGCTGCCTTTATTTACATTAGCTTCATACGCATCAAAATCAGAAACTGGGGCTGAATTCGAAATCACATCAGCATTCTGCTAAGAAGGCAAGAGAACTACTCAAATATTTACAGCTGTTGACTGAGGACAGAACAGCTGCTCAATTTGAGATCATCTGTCACAGAATCAACACTGTACCTGTACCTTACTGGAAATGAAATTTGGTAAACATGGAATAGATCAGAATAATGTATTTGTTTATTGGTCCATTGATTAAAATATACCTCGACTAAGGTTAATAGAAAACGGAGGGTAACAGCCCAGAAGTTTCCCATAGTAAAAGCATAAACAAGTGTTATAAAGTATAGTGACAGCGTGGTAAATCACAAGCAGGTATTTTAAAACCCAGATAGTCTACAGCAAAACATATCAAACATTACTCATTTTTTCAGTGGCTGCCATATGGAGTCATATTCTCTATATTTATGTATAATTTTAAGAGAGCAATTGGCCGATTCACAAGCTGGCAGTTGATCCAAAATGACTCCTACATAACCTTGTGCTCACATTACCACCCCTTCCCTTATAAAACTTCACAATAGCAAAAGCATAGCTTTATAAAGTGTAAGAAAGCAGAGTGAAAGCATAGTAAAGCATAGGCAAGCATTGTAAAGCACAGAGAGGTCTGGTAAAGCATAGGCAAGCATTGTAATGCACATAGAGGTCTGGTAAAGTATAGGCAAGCATTGTAAAGCACAGAGAGGTCTGGTAAAGCATAGGCAAGCATTGCAAAGCACAGAGAGGACTGGTAAAGCATAGGCAAGCATTGTAAAGCACATAGAGGTCTGGTAAAGCATAGGCAAGCATTGCAAAGCACAGAGATATATGGTAAAATATAGGCAAGCATTGCAAAGCACAGAGAGGTATGGTAAAGTATAGGCAAGCATTGTAAAGCACAGAGAGGTATGGTAAAGCATAGACAAACATTGTAAAGCACAGAAAGGTCTGGTAAGCATAGGCAAGCATTGTAAAACACAGAGAGGTCTGGAAAAGCATAGGCAAGCATTGCAAAGCACAGACAGGTATGGTAAAGATATAAAAAAAAAAACGTGCCAAACCAGGATACAGCCATGGAAAATAGAAAACTGCAAATTGACTGTGCAAATTATCTATTAGGTGCCATTTGGGATGATAGTGTTTAATTTAGGTGAGGACAGTAAGTGATCTTTTCACTGGCAGATAGTTGACACCCACAAAGATGACTCCCCTTCCTATAAACCTTAACCGAGATTAGAGAGATGTTTTACCAATTTATTAAAACAAGCATCCAAAATAAATGAAAAAAAATAAACACTGTTTATTAAGACCAGAAAATAGATAAGGGTGCAAGAAGCCATTACACTGAATGAATCAGCTCTGCCCTCAGCTCTCAATCCTTTCACCCATCTAGGGTATACCACAGGCCTGTTTCTCTGCAGTGTCAAACAGGATCACATTCAGGTCCCATTGATGTGTGGTGCTGATAGTCATTGGGTGTCACAGGACACCTTGCATACTGTCCTCCTTAACTATAGTGACAGAGCCTTCCACAGCATATCTCATGCTAGCCACCATAGTCCTCCTTTCAATCGGATTGTATTTTTGTTGTGTGGTTTGTAAACTACAAGTTTCAGCCATGCTGCCACTGCGGTTCAGTATCCCAAGCAGCTCAAGATTAGTTGCACATCCCTCAGTGTAAATTAAGATCCCTGTGGGGAGCATTGGTGAGCTTTGCAGAGCTAAATACAGCACAAATTACTGTTGCAGCAGGGGGCTAAAACAATGAATTAGAGACGAAGTCATCACAAATTACTGTCATTGAAAAGGGACAATGGTGCCGATTAGCAGTGCAAAACTCTCTACAAACGAGTGTCCCTGCTGGGAGAGAATTACTTGCCTTTCCATAGTGGTGCGCTGTACTTGATTGCATCTCCTTAGGGAGTGTTACAGCTTAACCAGTGACTAATTTAGATCCTGGACATGGAACATGTCTTCAACATGGTCTACTTAATTAGTGTGCTGTAATTGCTCATAGACAGTCGTAGTTTTCACTGAAAGCAGGATAAGTTGACGTTAAGTTAGATTACCCTTTAGAGGAATGTTCCTCATTAGAGACAGATATGTGAATCTCAGGAGTGCTGAGAAATTTGCATTGGTTTTAAATGGGTGAAATGTCATTGAAAAAAAAGGAAAAGAATACATTTATATAGAGCCTTTCAAATGTCTCATAGAGCTTCACAATTTCTCTTCGACAGCGCTCCCAGAAGGTGGACAGCAGTTTTCTCTCGCCCCAAATAAAAGTTGTGTTTGGCTACGTTCACAACAAAAATGGAAGTGGCACGCTATGATAGTAGCGTTATTATTCCTCAAAAAAATCCTCTTGATACTGTCCTTTTTTCTGTTGACAAGGGTTTACAACAAACGTCAAAGTGATTGAAAGATACTACAGATTTTAGAATGATACTACAGAAACGTTCCAGTTACCTGGTCAGTTTTTTTTTTAAATTTGTATTTCTGAGGATGCTTAAAATGTAGGCAAATTATTTGTTAAATGTTTCCATTAAGATTCTCTAGTGGCACAAACGAGACATGCTGTGGTGAAGTTGTACCAGTTGGCTACTGGTACTACTGGTTCAACATAAGTGTGAGTATGTGCTTTGTTTTTTGGTGACCCATCCGAGAAGTCTGTTGAGAAATTCATAACAATGTTCTTTTGACTCTTGTGGGGTAGCGCTGTTGCTTTGTGCCCTTTCCCTTGCTGTTTATTTTTTTATATACTGTGTTTAATTGGCTCTCTGTTATTTGTTCTGAAGTTGTACAATAAGCATGTCTTCACACAAGACTTGCAAAAGGATGACAAGAGATAAGGAAGTGTACTTCTGTCTCAGTAAGAGGACAATTCTTCAATTTGTCCCCTGAATATTTTGACCCGTAGAACGATGTTAATCATACCAAACTAGCACTGGCCTACCCCCTCCAGGCGTTCCACACTTGGAACACACATTTCTAAAATCTAGAAAATTATAGTATGATGAAGGTATGATGACATCAAAATTTTAGAAAAAGAAAGTTCAATTCTGGGTGACAAAAGTAATTTTAAACATAACCATTGAGGCTGGACCGACAGAGGGAACAGACAGACAAAACCTTGGTTTAACATCTCAAGTGAAAGACGGTGCCTAAAGACAGAACAACTTCCTGTTCCATATATACAGACCTCTTCATGACTCAAACATACATGAAGCGCTGACCCTTGGAAAAAAATGAATCGGTATAATGCTAGTGCAATATAGAGGAATTAGTGCTTTCAACAGTTCAACTTGTGCTCCATACACAGATCTGTTTTCCAAAACAAGATCTACCCATTTCCAAACAGGTACCAGAGCATCCTATCAAACAATTACTGTGTGTTTTAATACCATACGTGTTAACCAAATGAATTATTTCTGTGAACATGAGACACGGAAATAATACTGGGCAGATACACTGTGTCCTTGTGCATGGTGACCAGTAACAGGTGGCTTAACATTAGCATGTAGACAACAAGCAACCTGTGAAGAAAAATCACACGACACGCTGTCTTCAAATACATTCTGCAGGAACTGAGAGACAACAACACCTGTCAGGCTTCTTCAGAGAGCACGATTCACAATGGCATGGGATCTCATATTGAATCCAACAAGCTCAGGGCAGCTACACTTGTCTGTTAAAAAAAAAAATGACTTCCTAATCTGCAGTGTTATAAGGTAACACTTTACATTAAGTGTCTTTAATTACTTACATCGTAGTTACATAGTAAATACTTGTTTTATAATGTTATTATGCATAGCTATAATGCAATTACTGTGTAAATCATTTTGCATGATATATATTACACATATATATATATATATATATATATATATATATATATATATATATATATATATATATATATATATATATATATATATATATATATATATATATATATACACAATTGTATCAGAAAAGAATTAGGGTTATGGTTGTGGTTATATCATGCAACAGATTTCCACATTAAGTACATTATAACTGCATAAGAACATTGCAATTATGTTTAAGTAGACCTATGTACCACTGAGCTGTACTTATTCATTATACCTCTGTGTGGGAGAGTAGTGAGCACTGTTATAGAAGCTCAGCCACACAGCTGTTCATGAGTGACACGAGATTGCAGTGAGTATGTGAGTATAATGAGTATGTGTAACCAGCCACGCAGAGGAACAAACTCTAATATCTTCAGATTCCACGATTCGGTATGGTTCAGGTTTAGGTCAGGGTCTTGTGCACAATCCTACTGCCTTTCTATTTAATTCCTTCTAATGTTAATTTAAAATTCATTCAAATGGGTTAGGCTGCCAATGGCCCCTGTGTAGCAATGCCTAATCACGCAGATCTAGTGCGCAGTGAATAAATCATATGTTATGCACACGGTCAAGAACTGGGTTACTATGCCGGTTTAATTAAAAAAATTATTGACTTTTAATACAGAAAAAAAAACAAGCAAAAAGGAAAAAAACAAACAGACTCAGTTTTAACCCTTTGCGGACCAGATCCGATATTACAATGTTCCCTTTCCAGTCTGATGTTGGACCCTGTTCAACATCATCAAAAAGACATCAAGCACAGGTCTCTAGTCGTTTTTTCTCCGGAAAAAAAGCAGAGAAAACCCTTCAATGGCCAAGTGACACCAATAGGAGCCAAATTAAGAGGAGAAAAGGGTGTGTCTGATAGCCCCATGCACCACAGAGATAACATGGACATAAACAAAGGAGAGAGCTGCTTCTGCATCCAGCGCTCAAAGAATATCAAAGACATTTACGGAGCTTTTTGAGATGTTATAGTAATAAAATAATGACTTGGATCACATTATTGAGGAGTTTGGTGATAAAAACGAGTGATCAGGAGAGGATTTATCAGTATGCACGTCTATAAAGAGGTATGTGAAAAATACAGCGAACAAGGGGTGGGGCTTGGCTGGAGATGAAGTACTGATGTCCTTTTGCCATACACTGCCTTTTAAACCTGTTTCACTTTGAAAAAAAGAGTTATTTTAAACGCAGCATATAAAATAAACAGCACGTGTGAAAATAAATTGGACCTGACGCACCTGACAAGCGCTGAATAAATGGAACGCTAAAGGTTAAATGACCACATAGCCAATGCGACTGAATTTGTTCTTTTACTATTACTCCAAGTATACAGTCTAAATGTAAAAAGTCTAGAGCTCAGTCAACAATATCATATAGTTGAGTAACAGTTTATTTTTTTTACCAAAGCAGAGCACGGCCATTCTTCTTTGCTGTTCCTGATTAACTTGAATTAGGTTTCAGCAATTTCAGTAAAATATGGTTTAATCATGACCCTGCCTCTTTAAATAAATACATGAATATCTTGATTTCTAATTTGGGTATTTAAATCAATTCTTCCGCACAAGAGCAGTCTTCCCAGATATTGCATCCCCTGCTCAAGGCTCTTGCCCTGAATCCAGTTTGCTATCCGTTACTGATCTGCCTTCCACTGCTTGGAGGATTGCTGCTCATTATCCCCCACCAGCTCTCCATGGCATTGCTGCGAGAGCTGTGCCAGTTAACTGGTGCCAGCCTGTTTCGGGTTCAGCTCCCCTCTCATTAAGTGTCAGAAGATCCCAGGAACACCTGGGCAAGGGGCATTCTGTTGATGACACCCTCTCACCAGCGTCCAGTTCAGCTCACCCAGCCAGGGAGTATATTACACTGTGCCTCAGGGTACCACATCCCCTCCTCTACCACAGTAGTGGGTGTCAGATCCATTGCATAGATACAGTGTTTGAGAAGTGCAAAGAGGTAGCAATGCTGCACAGAGACACAGCTGCAACCAGGGGACTGAAATGGGGGGGTGACATCAGAGAAACCACAGCCACATGGGAAAAAATAAGTCTTCCAGAAGTTCCATTTGTGCGGGAAATTCCATTTTATGCCAGAAGTTACATTTTGGGGTATTTTGGGGGGTAAAGTGAGTTTCTGGTGAATGTCGCCATATTTACGAGTCAGCGACACTTCTATCAGTGCAGCAATATTACTATTTTATCTTCGTATTTCTCTGTTTATATCTCACACATGGATTCTGTAATGAATATGAGCTTGTTAACTAAACCAATGACATAATATAGGAGTTAGCGTTGTCCCCTTGACGGCAGTTTGAGAAACTTTTTTTTAAATCCTTAATTTTTATACCACAATACGAAGGTCTCTGTCTACACACTGAACCACAAACACCCTTACACTGCTTTTCTGCTAGCGGTGTGCTCATGATTAATTTCAAAGATTGCTATTCCAGACACAATAATAAAACAAGCAAATAACAGATGGAGACCGTCAGGAGTGTAAACTACTTAAACACACATCTACAGCAGAGAGACACACCGCACAAGCCTGGACAGAATGCATCTACAGCAGAGAGACACACAGCACAAGCCTGGACAGAATGCATCTACAGCAGAGAGACACACAGCACAAGCCTGGACAGAATGCATCTACAGCAGAGAGACACACAGCACAAGCCTGGACAGAATGCATCTACAGCAGAGAGACACACAACACAAGCCTGGACAGAATGCATCTACAGCAGAGAGACACACAGCACAAGCCTGGACAGAATGCATCTACAGCAGAGAGACACACAACACAAGCCTGGACAGAATGCATCTACAGCAGAGAGACACACAACACAAGCCTGGACAGAATGCATCTACAGCAGAGAGACACACAGCACAAGCCTGGACAGCATGCATCTACAGCAGAGAGACACACAACATAAGCCTGGACAGAATGCATCTACAGCAGAGAGACACACAGCACAAGCCTGGACAGAATGCATCTACAGCAGAGAGACACACAGCACAAGCCCAGACAGAATGCATCTACAGCAGAGAGACACACAGCACAAGCCTGGACAGAATGCATCTACAGCAGAGAGACACACAGCACAAGCCTGGACAGAATGCATCTACAGCAGAGAGACACACAGCACAAGCCTGGACAGAATGCATCTACAGCAGAGAGACACACAGCACAAGCCTGGACAGAATGCATCTACAGCAGAGAGACACACAGCACAAGCCTGGACTGAATTCTAGAGGAAGAAAAGGGTTTACAGAACAATGCCAAGGTTTTCCATGCTTATCTGCATTTCAGAACTGTGCCATGCTTGGTACATATCATAGAATAAATAAAAGAAGTTTAGATTACGATATATATTTATCCGTATATATATATATATATATAGATATATATATATATATATATATATATATATAGAGAGAGAGAGAGAGAGAGAGAGAGAGAGAGAGAGAGAGAGAGAGAGAGAGAGAAAAGTGTTTAAAATATTGATTAACTTCTTCAGGGTCTGGAAGGAGCTTTAATTGGCTCAATTAAACAGTTTAGAACATGGTGTTCCTATGTAACTGCAAGGAAATTACAAGGTTAGTTAATGTGGGATTCTGACGAGACATCAAAAAGAAAATACAGTTGCTCCTACGAGGATAGCTCTGCTACTGAATATCCTGTTCTTAAAAGACTGCGCAAGGGAAGTGACTTTATATTTTGTTTAGTTTGTTGCAAAGGGTGTTGGCGATTGCAGCTTTCATAGAAAGTGCAGCACACAAGCAGAAAGTAACTGCAGTGGAGGACAGATTGCAGACTGTTAAAATGATCTTTGTCAGAAGACAGTTGAAGCAGAAATGCTTTTTAGCTGGTTTTTAATTGAGCACAATTTGACTACAGCTATAATTGACAATGCTCTTGCACACAATTTACAGATGCTGTACTTGAATATGTTAAGACAGAAACCTGTCTTGATGGAAATAATGATGTATATGGAGATAAACCGTATCCTTTATTAGTTCAGTTTCTTGACCCTTCATTGGGACAGATTAGATTGGGCATGCTAGAAATGATGGCTTGCAATGGTGATTCTACTGTGAATGGTATTTTTAACCTGCTGAATGACTTCTTTGTGAAGAAAGGAATCCCATGGAAAAACTGTGTTGGATTATCCCTGGATAATGCTAGTGTGAACATGGGAAGAATTAAAGGTCTGAAGAAACTGATTTCTGATTTCAAAACCTGAATGTGTATGTACAGGATTGCCTATGTCACTTGATTAACCTGTGAGTAGAAAAAGGATGGTCTACTCTGTCTGTAGGATCTTGGTTACGCTGTGTCTGTTATTTTTTATTTATTTTAAATAAATTTAGTCGTCTCCAATTTTTCTCCCCAATTTAGTGTGCCCAATTATTATCTGTATCCTCTGCTCACCGCTGGCAACCTCCCCCCGCAGACTCGGGGAACAGAGGCTGGAGCACGCGTCCTCCGAAAAGTGCTCCATGCCATTCCGTCATTTTACACACTGCAGGTCCACAGCGAGGCCGCCAGACCTATAGCGCCGGAGGACAGCACAGATCTGGTGGCTCCACTGCAAAACCACAGGCGCCCTATCGGCCAAACTACTTCAAACTAGTTTGGAAACCAGAGCCTGTTCATTGGTATCACATCATAGCAGTACATCAGTTTATGTGCACTGACACCAAGAGATGTAAACAAGTTTTACACAGATGTGATGGATTTCTGTGTGGCAGCTGCTTGTTATTTTCAGAAAAAGATGTCAGTTCATGACCCCGCTTTGAAAGAAGCAGCTCAGATTCTTGATGTCCCTAAAATTACCTTTAAGTGCCTAGAAACCTTCATGGAAGCTCTCCCATCAGTGATAGCAGCTGAAACAACGGACCAGTTACTTGAAGAATTCAATGATTATCGAACACTGCAGGAAACAGAAATGAAGGGAATCCAAACTGAAGGCATGTCACCAGGAAAGCTATGGTTTGAAATTTCTCAACTAAAATCTGCTTTCACTGGATCTGACCGTTTCCCTCTCTTATGGAAGGTTGTCAAGCATCTTTTAGTGCTATCATATAGCAATGCTGACATAGAAAAAGCATTTTCCCTGGTAAAGAAATATAATATAGAGCTGAACTGTCTTGTGCATCTGCCTTGGGATCTCTGATTAAGTGTAAGACTGACACCTGTCACTCCATCAAATATGGAAGTGATCTTCTGCGCCAGGAAAAGAGGCAACTTACACAACCATCAGGACAAGACCTTCTGCAGCTAGTGCTCCAAAACAGAGTTAGGTTTTGTTTTTGTTATTGTGAATAATAAAAGTGTGCAAAAGCACTCAAAACTATAATTCTGTGTTGGGTCAGTGTTTTTAAAGGGGCAAACAAATGTAAGTGCAGCTTTCTCACAATATATAAAGGAATTTATCATCTTTAAAGAAACGTGCATTCACTCCATGCATCCTTTAGGTATTGCTGTTACATGACAGGTGTTTTGATGTCCCCTGAATTTTAATTGTAAAAGTTGTCTCCCTGATGATGTAACAGCTTGTCAGCTCAAGTCGACATCCTTCCTGCCTTTGTTAGTGGATGCCACGTATATATGCCCCAGCATGGAAGGGTTCAAGCTGCTGTAACAGGTATACACCCAGAATGGAAGGGATTCAGGCCTCAGCCTCAGTTACCGAGTGCTCCAAGAAGATGCAGACTCTTTTCCAGCTGATGGATCAGATTTGACAGGAGAGCTGATCTGTGGAGGGACAACAAGACACAATATTCCCTTAAGCAGCAACTGAAAGGAAAGAGAGCCAGCAGGCCGAAGAAGGAGCAGGGTTATTCCGTGACTGTGTGGGGGCGTGTAGCTGGGGGAGGTGGTATAATACATGACCCCCCTCCCCACCCTCAGATTTACAGTCAACTTACTGACAAGAGGGAATGTAAACTGACATGCATCTGAAGCACCCACAATTGAAGCAATACAACATTAAATAGAAAGGCTGAAGCTAGAATAGAAGTGACCTCTCTAACGGCCACAGGGAGTGGGATCCACAGAGTTTCAGCGAGCGGTGGGATACATGCTAAATGAGAATGTAACTACCCAGGCAAAATGCTGAGGGATTTCTCAGGAATAAACACGACTGTAAAGCTGAGTGATGGTTCAGACAGGTAACTCTTTCAGCTCATCAACGATGTAAAGCAATGATTGGGCCAGGCAGGTATCTCCCTGTATCTGCCAGTCATTCAGTGGCAACCAGTTACATTAAATCCTGGTAAATTTGAACAAAAACCCAGTGTTTTAAAATTCCAGACGGTTGTCTGAAGTCATGTACTTTATATTGTTTACTGTTAATAAATATTTTGGAAAGAATGAAATCATGAATATTCATGACTGGTTGAGATATACTTAGTGTTCCGCGTTTTTGGTTTTTATCTTTTTAAAAAAAAATCTGGGAATTTTTCAGAGTTTATTTTACATATATTAAAATAGGGATAAAATCGGTACAAAAAAACACTTTACATGTGGAATATGACGAGGAGCAGTTCTGGTTTCTGATTAGGTTTAATGTCCCTTGCATGTATGCTGAAGCAGAATCTGTGCAAGTCGAAGACGAACTTTTGGGCAATCGCTGTGCTGACGGAAATAGTATCTACAGAAAGTATGAACATGACATGAGCACAAAACAAGCCAGGTTTATTCACCGTCAAATCATAAAAGAAAATTGACAACTAAAGCATCATCATTTTCTGTCGGATATTTATGATTAAGATTGTCAATGTTAGGCAGTGTTTCACTACAGACAGTCCCGTCGCACGAAGTCACCAATACATACCTCTCTGCAATAAACAGTGGCAAAGCACAGCGCTGTGACAAACTCATTCACACAGTCATTCTGCGCTCTCTTTTTATTAAAGCGTGTGTAAAAACCGCACACATGGATTGCTCGTCTCTCACTTTCTTGTTTTAGTTTAATGTGTCCCTTATTTTTCAGTGTGTACTTTAATTGTCAGCTCAATGCAACACTAATTGCTACGCTATGCACCCTCTGCCTCACCTGACCCACTCCTGCTATTTTTGCTTTTTGTACACTTCGAAACATTTGTTTTCTTTTGAATATTCATAAACTGATTTAAGTTTTCTCTCCATTCCTCATCCACTAAAAATATAATATTTTCGTGAAAGTATTTCAATTTAGTTTTTGATCAAGCTAGTGGTTACTACACCCAGCAATTGCCACAATAATCTGACTTTGATTGGCCAACATAATCAGGTGATATTACTGTGTTTGTGAAGTGACAGGGAACCACGTTTGAACGTTATTTGATCTTCTAGCATCTAAACAGCTGCTGTATCCACCTAGGATATAGTGTAGGGCTGCTTATTACAGTGTAGCAGTCAAAATAAAACAGCATTTTAATCAAATTATTGTGCATTTCCTAGAAAATAGTACCAGGAAAATATTGAATAATGACAAAAATTGGGTATAAATCAGTAAAAACCAACATCCAGTAAAAAAAAAATCCTGTAATTTTTTTCGGTAAAATTCGGAATAAACCAGAAACGCGGGACACTAGTTATGAATAAGTATAACATGATCTTTATACAAACTTGAGGATGAAATGGCTCCCAAACTAGTCTTCTCTTAAAAGCATCAATGTGTTTTATGACCAGAATGACTATCAAAATCTCAAAATTGTGCCTGAATTAAATATAAATTACAACGCAGATATCCCTCAAAGGACTGCTTGAAGACACCAGTTATTTTACCACTGTTCTTATATTCATTTAATTCCAATCTTAGTTTTGGAATTAATAAGAGATTTTATTTAGACAATGTCAAGTCAAGGACAACAGTCCAGACAGACACCAAGGGCTGATGGATGGAAATTCGGGCAGTTAATCAAGTTAGCTACGATGAAGAGATCCCTCCCCATTGTATCATCTATCCCAATGTATCATAGAGCATGGGATAATGAGGATGAATCTTTAGAGAAGTGGATTGCACTGGATTCATGTCTGTAAACTGCATAAGCTGAGTTCTCCAGGACGACTTTGTAAAGAAGATGCCTCATCTCCACGGTGTTATCCTGGTTGACAAACACAACAAATAAATAAAGAAAATATGACACCGCAACGTGCCAAATATTGCTAGAAATACTGGTTTTAAGATGCCTGTAATAACTCAAAGATATTCAAAGATAAATAAAATAAAGAAGGAACTGAACTGCAACCTCTTATTCTCAGGAAGACCAAGCCATTAAAGTAGACAACAGCTGCAGTCTATAGATCTGTGTCCATGTTTCATCATGTGTCCAGATAAGGGCACAATGTTGCACAGATGGAACAAAACTTTGCCTTAGAACAGGAAGGTCATCCAGAGATTTGTGTCTTCCAGGCTTTTGGACTGCGCTGACCAGCTCGAGGATCCAGGGATTTGCCAGTGGAGTGAAGCCATGGACAATCTCATCAAGACGAAACCTACTATCACCAAGCGGCAGCCTGTAGATTAGGAACAGCAGCATTAGGGCTGGAAGGGAGCCCCCAGGCACTGCAGATGTCAACTCTCACACAGGGGGAGCAGTAATTATTGGTGTTAACAAGCATGGAAGTTTAAATATATATTTAAAGATGTGTCGGGTTATAGCCAAATGCAATCTGAAATGTCACTAGGAAGCTAGGAGAGTAAGATTTGGTGAAGATTGGTGCAAAATCAAGACAGTTATCCAGTAGCATGTGAGAGGTGGACGGACTCTTAACGCTAGTCTTGGACTAGCTCATATTATGTTAGATAAGTTAGTCCAAGATTAGTGCAAATCAGGATCTGTGAAAAGAGGCATTTGTGTTTATTTTCAGTTGTTAACTGGGATTTTTGTCTGATTTCTGGTATTTCCCAACAGTTCAATAAGGAATCTCACGTGTTAGATTATTTATTAAAACACATACTAGACAACACTTCTGCATTGCACATATTGCGCACTACATTCCTTAGTCTTCATCCTCGCCCTTTGAGGTCCCTCTGCCCGTAAATTAGCTTGCAGATAAGTGGAAAGGCTGAATGTAGGGGAAGCCATGGGCAGGGGGGCAGGTTAGCGCCCTCCCCCGTTAGACGAAGCCAAAAAGCAGTGGAGGCTGGGGAGGAGGAGACAAACTCAGGAACACAGCGGGATGCAATGGATTGGTCAAGACAGGAACATGCAGCGGGATGGCAGTATGGGATCAAGGAGTAATAATATTATAATATATATATTATATATATATATATATATATATATATATATATATATAATATATATATATATATATATAAAGTAAATTATTACTCATTACTTGTTTCTGAAAAAAAAACTAATAAGGCCCTTATTACTTATTAAAAAAGTAATGGGCTATATTACTTGTTATATTACTTGTTTTATTTTGTTCTCTTGTCTTGCCCTGCAAAACAGTTCTTGTGACTATTGCATTTACCTGTATGTTTGTAGTAATCATCATTAGTAATCCTTACAGTACATGTAAATACTTATGCATCAATTATACTGTAGTACGCAGGCAGTTTCTTCAAAGCCTACATTCAGTCAAACTATTTGAAATGTTTTGTTTATAAATCTGAATAGTCTTTGTGGTATCGCATCAAAAGGATCCTCTCGGGATCTCTGTTATGCTTTTATTAAGCTCTGTATTCAAGACAGTTAATCCTGATTGTGCTCATGCATGCAATGAGAGCTGTGTGCAGGGCTTCCATGTGCTTTGTTACTTACTGTAATCTTCCTCAAATGACGTTGATTAACACTACCTAATGTTCATTTTCATCAAGTAGCCCAATATTAGTGTTAATCGGTCTCTTGGAAACCCAAACTGTATTCTTCTCTGAACATCAGCAAAGTTGTTTAAATTTCCGTGCGTTAATCAACCTGAATGAATACTATAGGACCAATACCATATCAGAACACTGACAATCTATTACATCTTTATCACATGGTATGTGATAATCGCTATGGGAAAATATTTGAAGGTGATTGCTTAGCCTTATTTTCACTTGTGTATATAAACGGGAGGCTTGTCAGGGTTCCAAAGCTGTAGCTTCTATTACTTAAGATAATAGTGCACACAGCACCGCACATACAAGTCCTCCTATTCTATTAGCCATCATAGAACTTCTCTAACTTCTCTTAAAGGGTACATACGGACTTTTTTATTTTACTGTGTTACATGTTTCCATGTGTTGCTACAACTGTTTACATAAGGTGTGTGTATTGTTCAATTATTTTAATTTTTTTACATTTTGACCTGTTTTTAAACATTTAAAATTGCATTCCCTGCCTCAAGATGGCTTCCCGTGTACCTGCATGGACCTCTCAGAACTATATTTCCCATCATGGATGATGGGAAATGTAGTCCTTGTGTTCCCTTTAAAGCTCATCACATATCTTATGAAAGTTGTGCAAACAGTGCAATACAATGCTAACTAATTCAATATAAAAGAGAACCACGTCTTGCACTTTTATAAGAGTAACCTGTTCCAACTCGCTGCCATCTTTTTCCTCCAGTAAATCAGTCTTCGTTTCCACGAGGGAAGAGAAAGGATATACCACCAGAAATATGCTCAATTTTCCTCAGCACAGTAAAAGAAAAATACAAGGTGCCAATATCAGTTATCATTCATAGAACACACTTGTTACAGTTTTGCAAACAGCATCCCACTGGATAACTACTGGTTCAGTCAGCTATTAATTTTAACCAGTGACAGATGGGAGAGGAATATTAGTAACTGCACACATCACAGGACCTACAAAACACAACAGTGTGTAGCTCTGGTGTTTATTCTTCCTTTGTCGCTGACAGAGACACCCGTCTGCTAAACACAGCTGGAAAGCTTTTTGAGAGGCTTCTCTTCCCATCAGTGCAGATCCAGGACTAATCCAAGAACACATGTCCAAACCATCACTGTGCACTGCTGTTCCCCAGCTCGGTGTATTACTGTAGATGTGCATATTATTAGGGACTCCCAGTCCCTTCTCAGTTTTATTGTGCAGAGTATGGGCTCCCATTTCTGCTTGCAGTAAACCGTCATGCCACAAAGTGGTTGGAGCTGTCTTGCCTGGAGATGTTAATCCTGCAAATATAAATGGCTTAGAAGTTTGATTTGACTCTTTCTTCAAAGTGTAATGCGGGAATTGCATCACCGGTTAATAATAATAATAATAATAATAATAAATAATAATAATAATAATAATAATAAAAAACCTTTATTTAAATAGCGCAATTCATGTACAATACAATTCAAAGTGCTTTACATACAGAAAAAAAATATAATAATAAACAGTAAGAAAAGAGTACAGTTATTAAAAACAGAAGTAACAGTAAAATTCAGCATAAAACATAAAAATGTTATGGAAAAGCTATATTAAAAAGGAATGTTTTTAATGGAGATTGAAGGTGAATCTCTGATAGATGGGGGTAAGGAGTTTCAGAGTGTGGGGGCATTAAACCAGAAAGCAGCCTCTCCCATCCTTTTACCATTCACCCTCGAAATACATAACAGGTCAGCATTTGGAGATCTCAGAGTGCGTTCAGGCTGATAAGGAATTAGCATATCATTTAGATATTCGATTTCTTAAGTAAAGGTTTCACTAAGGCAGTTTTTAAAGAAGAAGGAAACCTTCCTGATGACAAAGAGCTATTAACTATATCAAGGACATCAATGGACAGCTTACTAAACACCTCCTTCAAGGATCCAAAAGACACAGAGAGGATTTAATGTGTCCTACTGTTTTATTTAACTGCTCAGTTGATGGAGAACTTGTTGAGATGGGTGGACCTAGACAAACTAGTTCAGAAAACTTTTGAACAACTGCAGGATTTATAATGCATCTTTTAACAGAACTCACTACAGTCTTTTTACATTGAGGCAATATAACCTCAAATGAAATTAAGAAATGATGTGATAATGCAGGGTCGATAGCTGGGGACATGATCATTTCTAGTCCTGGAGATATGACTAAATCTCAAGTATTATCGTGGTTAAGTGTGGGCCCTGTTACATGCTGAGTAAACTCAAAAGAATCAAATAGACTTAACAAGTCCATAGCTGTCGAATCAGATATAATATCAGTGTGCAAATTAAAATCTCCAAGTGTAAGAATCCTATCATATTTAGTGGAAATTATAGACATGAATTCTGAAAATTCTGGTAAGAAAGATTGTGTTGGTTTAGGTGGGTGATAGATATTTACCATAAGTACAGGGAGTCGACTATCAAGTATGAAGCATAAAGATTCAGAGGATAAAAATTCCCCAAAACTAGTCTGTTAAAAAAATGTCAGCAAAAGCAGGCAAATAATTCCAAACAAGAGATTTATGGGCCTGTATTCTGATCACAGCGCAAATGCGCGAAAGGCTCTTGCCCCCGATTCTGTGGCACATAAATGGAGCAAAGACGTTAAAAAAAATACTACACTGAAATGGTATTCGGAAGACATGTCCTGCCCCATTATAGAGCGCCTCCCCCATCATTAACATATTCTCCAAAGCGATTCTAATCACAGTGCAGTGGGGTCCCAAGTAGACAATTGAGCGCTGTGTTAAGACCCGCTGAAACCAAGTTTATTTAGTGGTGCAATCAGGACCTTTAACAACTGAACACACTATAAAAAAAACAAAGCAGTCCTGAGTAATGAACAGGAAATGAAAGAAATAAAAGTAAAAGAAAAGAAAAAGAACCTAAGATGAAAAAATGCTAAAACATAAACAAAATTATTAGTGAATGAATATTAAACAAATATATGAATACAACAAATATTCACGTATAGAATCTAGAGAGCTGGATCTGTATGTGTATGTCTGTCCTTTCTGTCCCTGGTTGTTGATAGTGCTGTGTGTAAATCTGTAGATATAGATCCTTACGTAAATACAGTATTCGTGTAGTTTACCTTTTGCCTGCTGTTGAAAGAAAGTCTCCCTTCTTGTAGTGCACACGCCCTCTGAATGTTGTCTGTCAATCAATCTATTTACATTTATTATAGCAAATAAAGATAAAATTATTGAGAAAATGTTTGCTGTCAGAGGCAATACAGTAACCACAATAATAACTCTCTGGTTTGAAATCAAACAACTACACTCAATCTGATTACTTTCAGCAACTTTGTTAGGGTCTGAGCCATTTTTGCCTGTTTTTTACTGTTGTTAGATTTGTGGGTATAACTCTTTAACTATAAAGAACATAAGAAAGGTTACAAACAAGAGGAGGCCATCTTGCTTGTTTGGTTGCTAGTAGCTTATTGATCTGAGAAACACATCAAGCAGCTTCTTGAAGGATCCCATGGTGTCAGCTTCAACAGCATGACTGGGGAGTTGGCTCCAGACCCTCACAATTCTTTGTTTAAAAGTGCCTCCTATTTTCTGTTCTGAATGCCCCTTTGTCTAATCTCCACTTGTGACCCCTGGTCCTTGTTTCTTTTTTCAGGTTGAAGAAGTCCCCTGGGTCAACATTGTCAATACCTTTTAGGATTTTGAATGCTCAAAGAATTTTGAATGCTTACAGGTACATGTCACACATGAAATGAATGTGCACATACTGGGTTTTAAAAAAAAAAAGGTGAAATAGTCTGAAACTCACTCTGTTCAATACAGAGAACAAAAACCACAGGAAAAAAGAGAGATGCTTTCTAGAAAAAAAAAAAAACCCAAAATAACAACATTATTTATTGTTTGTAAAAATTATTTTAGCATGGCCAGCTCAAATCTGACAGTGTACAATGAAACTTCAACATGTAGGGAACATGGTGGGAAAAAAGTGAATTATGGGGAATTATGGCAATATATACAAAAGGGACCACAAGCAACCAAAAAACAAAACAAAAACTGATTTATTGAAAATGTGCAAAAGAAAACAAAAAGAAAAAAAAAGAAACAAACCCCATTAAAACGATTAATTCCAGCAAAGTGGCGAACAGGGGAACACAACCCTAAACAGCTCTGGTCTTGTGCATCTGATCCACAAACACGAAAACAAATATATATTTATCGGAAAACAGGTCCTTGTGTCTTCAATGTCGCCATTTCTCTTATTTTGTAAAGATTTTGTGTGAAAGTGTTTGTTTGCTGCACTGAGATAGGTCTGTCTTCAGAGCAGCAGCATTCCAAAACACTCACATTCAAGGCATATTCTGAGTTTACTGGAAATGAAATAAGCCATGCAGGAGCAAGAAAAGGTTTTTCTGAAAGATGAAAGTGCTATCGGTGACAGTTTTATTGTTAGCAAAGAGATTGCATGCGCTGCCAAACCTTTTTCAGATGGGGAATTTTTTAAAAGTGCATGCCTAAAACAGGTGATGTATTATGCCCTGAAAAAAAAGAACATTTTTCAAGGTGCGTCTGTCTCATAACATGGTTGCTACGCTTACTACCAAAATGGCAGGTAATGTTAACTTTAATGTTATTGAAGAGCTTTTAAGTTTAAGCATGAACAACACAACCACAGGAAAGGACCTTTTTTTAACTTCCATGATTACCTTGGAAGAAACTACCTGGGCAAAATAGTGGACTGGCTAGCAGAGTGCTGGATAAAAATTAAAGGAAGAAATGTAGAAGAACCCATTTTCTTACACTGCATTCTACGTCAACACGCATTGTGTGGAAAAGTTGCAAAATTAGAACAAGTCAAGTGTCCGGACAGGAGTCATAAAAAGGTCTGTTTCAAAGTGATACTGTTTACTAAATCGCATTTTCACAGCTTGCCAGTACCTTTTTATTCAGTGCTGTTAAAATCATTTTATTTTGGGATGTAAGTTAAATATTGAGACTTAGCATTCAGGGGTGTAGCCGCAGCCCACCCAGTTTGCACACAGCCCCCCCAAATCTACGCCTAATAGCGTGCCTATCAGTGGTTAAAGCCTGGTTCCCATACACACTAATAAATGATCACTTTAACGCACGCACTAAAATTAACATCCTTTAGTAAACACCATGTGAATACAGCTCACCTCATTATTCTGAGCGGGATGCTCATTTAAATAAATCAGCGTGCATTACCATAAAAATCACATGTTCATTCTGTTTACCAAAGTGTGAAGCACTACATTTAGTGACCGATAAACATGTGCTAATGAATAAAACTGCAATAGCAAATACGGAAATCATTAACATGCACATTAACTGCAATTAGGATGCACCATAAAATTGAGTGCCCTTTCATAAAGGAGGCCCAATGGGAAGCGTTAGCAGTTAAATCCATATCAGCGAATCTTATAGGACAACCTACATTAGTGTGAAAAGGCTGTATCTAAGGAAATGCTGGACTTGTTAAACTATGTAATGGACTTCGATTTCAAAGTACTGGACTGCCCAGTTAGGGAGTGGATGCTCAGCATGTTTGTTTAAGTTGGTATTGACTTCAGGTAGAGCAAGCAGAGTCCACATGCCTTTTTATTTTTTGCTGTATCCTAAGCCCCAGGTGACAGCCTCTTGATTGCACATGTATGATTGTTATTCAATTAATATGTATGATTGAGTTTATTCCTGCTGCAGGTATTTGAGCAGATCTAGTGTGCATACAAATTGTGTCATTTTTAACCTTTGGACTAGGAAAACATCTCACAGTGTACACTATATTGTCAGAATGTCAAAGAGTCACCTTGAACACTTTGGAATACATTTGTCTTATTTAAAATCTGTACTAAGGTGCACTAGACCTGGTGAGAGTCATTGAAGTTAGGGAGATATTGATCATTTCTATTGCATATTCCTAACTTTGAAATGTTTTCTTTTTCAAAATTGAATGCAATTAAAGTCGACCTGCCTTATATGCATGACTTTTTTAAAAAAATTTTTTATTAAAAATACATTCCTGTTGGAATCTCTTTGAAGATCAAATAATAGGCTCAGCTGATCTTGCAGCTGATTCCCTGGTGTGCGTAGAAAGCCCAGCCCTACCTTCCTGCTGCAACTCAGAGAAGGCATCTGGGCAATGGAATTTTAAATAGTGATTTGCTTTTATATGCAGTCCAGTTGTTTGACTGTTTACCTGTAGACCTGGTGGTCGGGGTGCTAAAGTCCGCAACAGTAAATGAGACTTAAATAGCGGTGTGTTGATGGTGTACGTGTCACAGAATGGCTAACACAAGCTACCTGTGACAAGCTTTCTGCATTGAACCAAACGTGCCGTCATAATAATTCAATTCCCAAACACTGCCTGCATATTCTGAATACCAACTTCTTATAAATGTAGCAAGAGATATTCCAATGATCTTTGAACCGTGCTTGAAATTAGAGCATTGTTCTCTAGAAACTAGCTTCATGCTATTACATAATATGATCATTTGTTCTGAACTCATAGGGAATCTTGTGGCGTACCGTCTTTGTGGATAAATCAAGGACTTCAATCTCTGTTGCCATCAATCCATCACCTTTCACCGACTCTTAATCCATCACTTTTTTGACGCAAGAAAGGACAGCGAGAGTAATTGGAGATTAGAGAGAGATAGATGTTTGTCTGCTGCATGTTTCTGTCAAACGCTTAGCAAGAGGAAAATAAATCTCTGCTGGGCCTGACAGCAATCTGCTTGCATGAGCGCTGCATCTATCTGTCGCCTCAGAAAAGCAGGGCTGCTGTCTTTCACCATATGATGGTCTCGTTAGAGCTAGGATACATTTTTGTCCAATTATTTTAACCTGCTGTAGTGAGAAATGGTCCCTGTCACTCTCTGTGGAATCCCCAGCAAAGATCGACAGTTCACACAGCCAGGGGACCAACCTATAACTCCATGCTAGGGGTAGGAGAAAAGTGACCCCCCCCCCCACACACTGAACCACAAATCAGCACTGAGCTGGCCCAGCAGTGCTGAGCTCAAAGCTGGTTATATGGGTCTCTTCTAGATTCAAGTAGTGAGGTTCCTTCTGCATCATGATAACCAGCTGACCCCAGGGAAGTCAGATAGTGATTATAGGAAACTGCTTCATCTCTGAGAAGAAGGCAGGATAGTGACAAGAGAGTGTCACCACTGTACCAGGGTCATTCCCATCTTGGGTTGTTTGAAGTGTTCTGTCTGTAATATTCTGTAATATCTGCAATATTCTTTGACGAATAGCCTCAGGATTAATGGGAGGGAGGGAGGGCTAGGTCTGCCAGGGTGTCCTCGGCTCACCGCACACCAGTGACCCCTGTGGTCTGGCCGGGTGCCTGTAAGCTGCCCAGAGCTGCGTTGTCCTCCGACGCTGTAGCTCTTCGCCCCTCCCGAGTCAGCGCAGGGGTGGTAGTGGTGAGCTGAGCCTAAAAATAATCAGACACGACTAAATTGGAGAGAAAATAATAAAAAAGAATAATTGTCGACGGCTAAAAATTAAATAAATAAATAAATAAACAAATACATAAAATAAAATCAGAGCAATTGAGCTCAATTTGAATTTGGGGAAAAAAAATGAAGAACTAACAGCACTGCTGTGCTTAAAGTCACAAAGAGCAGATGAAACTGTATATCAATAGAATGCATGCAATATTAAACAACAAAATAACCGGTTACAAGACAGTGTTAAAAATCCTAACAGGGAATAAAAAAGACTCTCCCAGGAGGCACTATTAAATGCTGACACTCATTTGGCATTTAGAAAGAGGTGGCCTGAGCAAAGGGAATAGATAATTTAGTGCAGGCTGTTGAACACAGTCTCAACACTTATGTTGATTGTCAAGAGTATGTTGAAAAAACAGAATGTGTTAGGTGTCTGTGGAGTTCATTTTTTTGCACTGAGAAAAATTAGGAAAGCTAGTGCAAGCGTTGCACAGAAATGAAGAGTTGGACTGTTGTGATTAACTGAGAAAGAAAGTGGAAATGCAGGACAAAGATTGGTCAGCGTTGGACAGCTGTAACATATTGGTCAGCGTTAGACAGCTGTAACAGATTGGTCAGCGTTGGACAGCTGTAACAGATTGGTCAGCGTTGGACAGCTTTAACAGATTGATCAGCGTTGGACAGCTTTAACAGATTGGTCAGCGTTGGACAGCTTTAACAGATTGATCAGCGTTGGACAGCTTTAACAGATTGGTCAGCGTTGGACAGCTGTAACAGATTGGTCAGTGTTGGACAGCTTTAACAGATTGGTCAGCGTTGGACAGCTGTAACAGATTGGTCAGCGTTGGACAGCTTTAACAGATTGGTCAGCGTTAGACAGCTTTAACAGATTGGTCAGTGTTGGACAGCTTTAACAGATTAGTCAATGTTGGACAGCTGTAACAGATTGGTCAGCGTTGGACAGCTTTAACAGATTGGTCAGCGTTGGACAGCTTTAACAGATTGGTCAGCGTTGGACAGCTTTAACAGATTGGTCAGTGTTGGACAGCTTTAACAGAGATAGCCTCTTGGGGGGGTCTCATGTTAAGTTATTAGAAAGAGTTATGAAAGGGAGAATGTTTATTTGAAAGAGCAAATTAATTAAGCACAGGGAGCCATCAGGGCTGCTGATAAAAAACAACTGTTTCTCTTAACACACACACATTTTCTTTTTCTTACTGAACTATTTCTAGAATAGATTCTGACTTATTTTGATCTGTTAAATTACATACACTGTTGGTAACTGCAGCAAGAGTAGGCAGTGCTTTTATTTCTGTATGTGAAACACAAGCTTTTAAACACTTGTAACCTTTCTTTTCACCTTTCTTTTGTGCTCTGGGCGTCTTGCCGAAAAAAAAAAAACCTAAACTGTAGTTTAGTTTTTTTTTCCTCTTCAAAGTTTTTTTTAGTGCGTTCGATTTATTAGCAAAAAAAAACCCCAAAAAACTGCACAACATTTTCAATACATTTATTGGTACCACCTAGTGGTTGCAAAATAATATTTAATACTCTGTCCTCCAGGAACTGGGAGGGGCTACAAAAATATACTGGTAGTTTTAGATGCCTTCTCAAATATATTCACAATTACAAACAACTGTAACTGCAAGAATAATATGGGAACAAATATATTGTAGATGGAGGTACATAGGGAATTGGTCAAAAGTACTAGGGATACAGCACTTGTTGGATGCCGCCACCTGGTGGTGACTCTTAGAACTACAATAAAATTATTAATTTAGAAAAAAATGAATAGAATTAAGATAGTAACTTGAGTTTTCTTTTTCAAGCAGGAGTGATGTGCTCAGATAGAGCTGTTTGTGGTTAAGAAGAAAGAAGAGCTCATCAGCAGCGATCTTGTGAATTAATAGCCTTATATGGGCAAAACAGGTAATTGAGTTGAGCTGCAACTCCCAGGTGAGAAAAGAAAAGTCAAGGACTACCCCGTTATGGTCTGAGTGAAATCAGGTTTATCTAAATAATTCATACTGCACTTGATTTGTTGCAGGCTGATTCAGATGGCGAGTCAACCAACAGGACAAGGGAGCAGGAATGGGCAGCTGACCATACAGAACTGGGCCATTGAAAACTGCCGCTCTGCTCAGGAACCAATACCTGAAATGCAATAATATTGTCACCTGCTCTGAACATTTTTTGTAAACAATGTGGAATTTGAATGATTTACTGTTGCAGTGAATATGTCTAAAGATGAATGCAATTAATGGTAATGTTACTTGTAACAATGGGTCAGCAATAGTGTGCTGTGCAAATTGAATACATCGGTGGGTATTGTATGAGAGAATATCACAAGATGCAATGTGTAATTCTGTATAAGTAGAAAAGGAACTGCTTTCTCCCAATGTGTTACAAATAGGTGATTGGGAATGCTTGTACTATTTTAGTACTTATTCAGCGTATAGTCATAATTTTTGTAATTATAGATCCAGTTAAAAGATTCTGATCTGCATAATATAAGTGGTAATGTAATGAAGATGGTGCTATTAAAATGAAATGGGTTGGCAAAGTTTAGTAGACCCTTCACAAGAATAGCAAAGAGATGGTATTTGGATGAGTGTTATTAGCGAGGATGGATGTGTGAGAGGGGTGGGAATAATTAACTTGTATGAATGTGGAGAAGGTTGAAGGGGGGTATACTAACAAACAACTGTAAGAGAGAATTTGAGAAGTTTGTTTCTTTCTTTCATTACTTTTATTACTAATGATGGTTTGAATTAACAATGCATAATTACTAACAAAATATAATTAAGCTTAACAGTTAATATGAGTATGCATGCATGTTCAATTAAGAAAATTCTGCAAGCAGAAATTGACTAGCGTTGATAGATGTCTCAAGAGAGAACAGACTGCAAGAAGTGGAAGGGGGTGAAAGCTAGTAGATAACGGGAAAGCACTGAGAAGAAACAGTCTGTGAAGGGTGACATGACAAAAGACACAAACAGTTTGTGAAGGGTGACATGACAAAAGACACAAACAGTTTGTGAAGGGTGACATGACAAAAGACACAAACAGTTTGTGAAGGGTGACATGACAAAAGACACAAACAGTTTGTGAAGGGTGACATGACAAAAGACACAAACAGTTTGTGAAGGGTGACATGACAAAAGACACAAACAGTTTGTGAGGGGGATACTGATGTTGTTTTGCATACATGTATAAAAAAGTTGCCTGAACTCTGCTGCGTTAGAGAATTTTGAAGTTCTGTTCTGACAGCACTCGTTTGCAGTGGTGAACCAGGTTGAATAATAATTGGACATCCCAAAACTGGGAGAACATTGGAAAATGAATAAAAATAATTGTTAAAAAAAAAAAAAGATTGAACCCATAAACCCATAAATATTCAGTGGAAAGTACATAATACATGATTATATCATAATACATGAAATAGTACATTTAATACAGTGAAAAGTGCAGCATACATGATAGTAACATAATACATGAAGACAGTAGCAGCAATACAGCAGCTAATAGCAGATATCAGGCTTAAAGAGCATGGAAAGCAAGAGAGAACAGGCAGGTCTTGAGAGTTGATTTAAAGCGAGCGATGGTGGGAGCATCACGCACCAAAGCTGGGAGAGAGTTCCAAAGAGTCGGAGCCATAAAGCTAAACGAGGGTTCTCCAAGTGTGGTGCACTTTTGCTTGGGGATAACAAGCAAGCCAGAGTCAGAAGACCTCAGCTTGAGGGCAGGGACATAAGGGGTCAGCTGGTTGAGGAGGTAGTCAAACTGATTAAATACCAAGTTAATGTCCCCTCTGCTTCTTCTCACCAGTTACACGGGAGTACAATGCAGACAAGCTGCAGTTAATATCGCTGTGACTATTATTACGGTCTTTGAGATGCACACTTACAATATGTCTAATCTTATTATATAATAACATTTCAGGGTAAAGAGGAGTTGTGAGCAGTCCAGTGTTCCACAAACCACAAAGTCAGACACAAATTAAGAGAGACTACCAGCAGTGGCACTGGAACCATTTCTAAAGTGGGGGTGCTGAAAGCCATTGAACAAAACTGTAACCCCTGTATATGATGGAAGCCATGCAAAGCCAGGGGGTGCTTCCACACCCCCAGCACCCCTAGTTCCAGCGCCCTTGACTACCAGAGATTATGAGTCCCTTTGGGATATGTTATATCCTAACCCTAACCCTTCTGATACAATTATATACTTGCTTATATTGTGCAAAAAGATTTGCACATTAAGTACTTGAAGTATGCATAACAACATTGTAATTATGTGTATTTAAGTAACTACTATGTAAAAACTCAGTATTTAAAGAAACTGTGTGTAAAGTTTTACCCAGGCATTTGTTATATGTAAGCACTAGAGGTGGCATTGTGACACAGTAATTGACAGCAGTGAAAGCCCTAAACGCTATCCTCGGCTCTCAATTTTATCCTGGAATTTGTTGTGTATACATCTCTGCCTTTTGGACATCTCATCATAGATACACATATCAATCTGAAGATGTCATGCTGTACATAAAGGAGTATTCAGTGCTTAATATAATGCAGGATTATGTAGCTTTAACATGCTGGGTTCCCTGTGCCTGGAGGACATACATCATGAGAGGGATAAAGAGGATGCAGGGGCGTTTCTTCAGTTTGATGGAGAGTTAAGCAGACAGGTTTAGTGCTCATACAGAAGTGATTAATAGGGCAAAATGTATTACAGCATGATAGGTTTTAAGTATTAATTCAAGTAAGTCTACTGTATAATGTGATTTGGGTTGATAAAAGGGACATTTCATTCCGATGGACTAGTACTCATTTAAACAGTAAGTGTGTGCCGAGTGCTCGGTTCATACAAGGCTCTATTACCATTAGTCCTCTGAGTAACAAACGCATTCAATTTGCTCCCAGTCGCAATCTGGCAGTCTATCCATTCTCAATTCTAACAATTGAGGAGGCAGTTGTGTGGCTGGTGGTTAAAGAAAAAGGACTTTTAACCAGGAGGTCCTGGGTTCAAATCCCAGCTCCACCAGTGACTCTCTGTGTGACCCTAAGCAAGTCACTTAAATTCCTTGTGCTCTGTCTTTCGAGTGAGACGTTGTTGTAAGTGACTCTGCAGCTGATGCATAGTTCACACACCCTAGCCTCTGTAAGTCACCTTGGATAAAGGTGCCTGCTACATATAAAAATAATTATGATGTACAATAAAGAAGAAAATGGATATCATTGATAAAAAATAATAATCTTGAAAGAAGTGGTCACTTTCTGACTGAAAATCAGTGCTAGAAATGCATTTTTTTACCATTTGTGTGACACCTCTGAATGTGAGTTATAACATTTTGTGCATTATGTTAAAACAATACATTGCCGCTATACATACTATCCAAGAGACACAGAGAGTAACTAACTACCCTTTCAGGGCTGACATTTTAATACTTGGAAGCAGTTGCTCCTGGTGAAGATAGAAAAAAAAAAAGAGATCTGAAAAATCAGTTATGCCCCACAGAAAGTGTAAGGCATTCATGTTTATTTGAGGTGAAAGTATTTTAAAAAGATCTTAATGAATGATAAAATAAAGGAACTGATTAATTTCACAGTAGAGATGAGAGAGCCTGCCAGCAGTGCCAGAGCCTCTTGAAGCATGGGGAAGTCAGACAGAACCTAAACAAATAAAAGACATGGGACTGTGCTACTGACAACCTCTCAGTTACTAATTAGATGAGAATGAAAGTTTTGCATGAAACAGACTCTTAAAACTTGCACTCTGATGCATGCTTTGAACACGTCTGACATTACAGTAGCAGTCAGCAGATGCTTAGAGACTGCAGTGCTGCAGCACCCCAGAAGGGCTATGAAGGATGTTCCTCTCACTTTTTATGAGTGTGCCAAGGGGAAGCTGGTTCACAATCAGCTGTAGTCATGGTAGTTTGTGATTAGCTATGACAAAGAAAGGGAAGCGCAGGTTTGCGTCCTGGCTAGTTCTTCTTCTCTGAGGTTCTGCAGGGAGTGTATTGTTGCCTCTGGTATTACATATTTTGGAACACCGTTAATCTAATACAATGATTCCGAGAAGTTCTCAGTGCGACTGCTACAAACAATACAGTGCTTTGAAAACATTGTGTTAAAATGCTTTTACCAGAGCTTCTCCTTAACCCCTTATGGTACACAAGGAACTGAGTGCTTGTTCAAATGGTTCCTTCTTAAATTACATTTGACAGCGACTCGAGGATCACAAGGTGGAAACTGACAATTTGGATGACCAGATCCAACCACGTCAGTCCATGTTAAACCCTGTTTGGTGCAAATAAGAAAGTCAGAGTCATTTTATTTGTGGAACACATTTGTCTGTTGTACCTTGAAGGGTATATTTTAATTGGCTGTGAGCAGAGGTTTAGTGCTATATTTAGAAGTGAGGGGTCGCTATTATCTACCCTCTCCCCCCTCCCTCAACCCCACTACTCCGCTGCCATTCCCTTTTCCCCATACACGCAGCAGAACCGCAGTTTATTGCTCTAGAGTAGCTATCGTATTTGAAAGGGCTAATAAGTGTACCAATGCATTACAAATTCAGACAACCAGATGAAGTATTATTGTAAAGTAATAGTGCAAGGCACTAGACTTACAACTAGTTATATTAAAGATAAATAAATACATACATAAATAAATAAATATTTTCATAGCTAGTTTCATACACTAATACATACATGATTAAAACCCATTATTATTATTAATCCTATGCATAACACTCTCCCACTCCCCCTTCTCCTATATTGAATGGTTTGGTCCAGAATCAGCTCGTCTCACTGTCCTATTGCAGCCGCTTAAGAGCGAATGAGACTGTTTTGAAACTGAAGTGCATTCCTTTGCAAAAACAACAGTTGTGTAAGGCCACAGACCATTTAGTTGTTTGTTGCAATTGAGTTTTATCTTTTAAATAAATGTGTTGCTTCTTTAATCTATTTGATTTCTGATATATGGATCTAAACTGAACTGTTCTAATTATTACATCTAATTGTAAAACGCTGACACCTCAGCACAGTGTTGACACAGGTTCCCTGTTTACATTATTCACACCTGTTGTTCCAGACCAGGCACGCTATAGTCAGACTGGCCACGGCTATTGTATTCTTTGCTTATTTGTGTGGGTTACACACATGTATATCTATCTCCATATATTAATAACAAAACAGTTCAATATTCTACACGTGAAGTACAGAACATAAGAACATAAGAACATAAGAAAGTTTACAAACGAGAGGAGGCCATTCGGCCCATCTTGCTCGTTTGGTTGTTAGTAGCTTATTGATCCCAAAATCTCATCAAGCAGCTTCTTGAAGGATCCCAGGGTGTCAGCTTCAACAACATTACTGGGGAGTTGATTCCAGACCCTCACAATTCTCTGTGTAAAAAAGTGTCTCCTATTTTCTGTTCTGAATGCCCCTTTTTCTAAACTCCATTTGTGACCCCTGGTCCTTGTTTCTTTTTTCAGGCTGAAAAAGTCCCTTGGGTCGACACTGTCAATACCTTTTAGAATTTTGAATGCTTGAATTAGGTCGCCACGTAGTCTTCTTTGTTCAAGACTGAACAGATTCAATTCTTTTAGCCTGTCTGCATATGACATGCCTTTTAAGCCCGGAATAATTCTGGTCGCTCTTCTTTGCACTCTTTCTAGAGCAGCAATATCTTTTTTATAGCGAGGTGACCAGAACTGAACACAATATTCAAGATGAGGTCTTACTAGTGCATTGTACAGTTTTAACATTACTTCCCTTGATTTAAATTCAACACTTTTCACAATGTATCCGAGCATCTTGTTAGCCTTTTTTACAGCTTCCCCACATTGTCTAGATGAAGACATTTCTGAGTCAACAAAAACTCCTAGGTCTTTTTCATAGATTCCTTCTCCAATTTCAATATCTCCCATATGATATTTATAATGTACATTTTTTGTTTCCTGCGTGCAGTACCTTACACTTTTCTCTATTAAATGTCATTTGCCATGTGTCTGCCCAGTTCTGAATCTTGTCTAGATCATTTTGAATGACCTTTGCTGCTGCAACAGTGTTTGCCACTCCTCCTACTTTTGTGTCGTCTGCAAATTTAACAAGTTTGCTTACTATACCAGAATCTAAATCATTAATGTAGATTAGGAATAGCAGAGGACCTAATACTGATCCCTGTGGTACACCGCTGGTTACCACACTCCATTCTGCGCTCCTTGCCAATCCCACAGCACTACACCCCTGTGACACACTTATATTACTTGGACAAAATCCTGATAGTGGGTTGCTGCCAATAGACACTTTTGGTTGATCGAGTTTATGCTCCTGTACATTTGTATGGCAGGTACCTGGAACTGAAGAGCAGCTCAATAGCTCAGCTGAAAGCAGAAAAACTGGGAGGAAAAAAAAAACAAAACATGGTTTAGGATAACTCTCTTTATCGCTGTGATCATTGTAATCTCGTTGTTTGCAGTATACGACCAGCTAAAAATCATTTTGCATATCAGAGGAGTTAAGCTCTGTTTCTAGAGCTTGGGTATGTTCTTTTCTTTTTAATAATAATAATAATAATAATAATAATAATAATAATAATAATAATAAAAAAAAACAAAGAAAAAGGTTGAATAGGCTCTTTATGAGGGTCGTTTGTGCTGTGAAAGATATTCCCTTGTAGAACGGTGTTTTTATGTTAGCTGGGTCATTCAGCGGTGTGCAGTGATATTTAATAATATCTGATACAGGGAGTCCTTATCACGCTGTACCACAACTGCACTACCCTCCTCCCCTTTTCTCTCCCTGGACCAGCTCTCTCATCGATCCTGATACCCAGAGGAAGTCAAGCGAGGAGCCTTCAGCATGGAGCCTTGTACAATTTGTTCCTCAGGGGAGCCAGAGAGGATTGTTGAACCAAATTAGCATTTCAGTTCTGCAGAAAGAAACTGATCCTTATTCATCAAGATTGTACAGTTTGTTCCTCAGCACAGGTTTTTGCAAGAAGGACCTCTGCAAGTTGCTGACAAAATCTCTCTCTCTCTCTCTCTCTCTCTCTCTCTCTCTCTCTCTCTCTCTCTCTCTCTCTTCTGTTTAAAAAAGTTTAGAACAAAAAAAAAGTGCCCCTGACAGAATCCGGCTTGACAGCACTGGAGCTGGGAAATGTGAATAATCTGCAGAGAAGGGGCCATCAAAGACCCTAAGCTTCCCCAAACACTCCAAGGAATTGTAGCTAACAAAGTAATTCTGCCTAACATATCTAGTCCTATAGAGGAGCCTTCTTTACCCTCTGTAACCAAACAGCTGCTTCCCTAATCAATGGCCTGCCTTACAGCCAGTAAGATGCTTTGACCTTGAAGATAAGATGCTGTAAAAGGACCAAGGAAGAAAAGCAGTAACAGACTTCCTTGAAGGCAAGGGAAGCAAACTTAGAACATTCTTTATCCGAGTGTAGTGGCGGATGTCATGTTGTACAATTAAAATTCTTTCAAAAGAGCACATTTGAGACCTATATAGTGAAAGAACGCATGCAAAGGTAAGATTTGTGAAATAAATCTGTAAGCTTCTTTAATGCTAATTTTAGGATCTGATTGACAACCCAAAGATAGAAAAGATAGATTAATTGAACTGGGATAGCATCAAAAATGTGCTTGAGTTTTTGTGGGACGAGGGAACAGGACATTTTGACCTTTGCAAGGTCAGGTCAGAGATCAAACCGACACAGTTTCTGTGCATATTGCCAATTAATCATGATTATATTATAGCTCTGAACTTCCATTATACATGAACAATATCGATTCTCTGGAGGTCCAGCCAGGCCGACAGATTGAGCGAAGAGGGGGAAAGGGGAGGGCCCAAGAGAAGGCGGCTCACACACACAAAATAAAAAGTCATTTGGTTTTTTTGTTTTTTTTTCCGCTTTGATCTTGAATGTCAGTGTTTCTCTTAAAAGTGTTTACAGTAGATATATTTATTAGACAAGTCACCAAAAATTGACTATTAGGCAGTTTCTTGACCCCCATTATAGTCAATTTTCACTAAACCCTTTAACCATAACATCAGAAACACTCAGTCATATAGTTTATAAACCTATAAGATCCTACCAGCACTTCTTACTCCAAATTTCCATTTGCACATCAATCATCAATCAATCAATCTTTATTTTATATAGCGCCTTTCATAGTGGACCACCATCACAAAGCATTTTACAAGATGCAGTAACAACAAGAAAATCCATAATACTTCAAATACAGAAAAATGCATAATACATGATTTACAGTATTTAAAAAAAAAAAAAAAAAATACATTAAATACAGAGGAAAGTGCATAATACAGGACAGTAGCATAATACATGATAGTAGCAGCAATACAGCAGCTAATAGCAGATATCAGGCTTAAAGAGCATGGAAAGTGAGAGAGAGAGAGAGTGAGAGAGAACAAAAGATAATAAAAATAATATATATATATATATATATATATATATATATATATATATATATATATATATATATATATATATATATATATATATATTATAAACTATATCCTTCAAGTAGTCTTATTTGAATAAAACAAAATGTTGAACAATATTGGTGTATTTTACATTTATTAAAACATGCCAGTGTGAATTAGTCTTGAGAAACTCCTAAATCTAAAAATTCTGGTTTTACCTTATAAACTGCAGTCTCTTACTTGTGTAATATTAAATAGACACATGTAACTGTGTTCTGACCTTGAAAAGCCACTCAAGCAACTAGCTGTTCTGAAAGCTGCTCCGTGCCACCAGGTCACTTGGAGCATAGCCAGCATGTCTGGCTGTGCTCTTGGTGGGTGTCATCCTTCACCAGCTGGGAGCAGAAGACATGACCAGCTCCCCAGGGACACCTCAAATAGAGTGGAACTCGCAGACAGACCAACATCTAAACCATTGTGGGCTAAGCAGGCACTCCATGCTGCTTTAAATGACTGACTCGTTTTTAGAATGTGCGAAAAACTATGCAAACCAAATGTCTACGGTCAGACTCGGAGACAAATTGGTATGTAGAATGCCTGGCCATTAAGTGGTTAAAAAAACCAACGAGGTCCAGTGCCCTCAGTGAGCAGAGGGTTTGTAATGCAATCAAGGGCTTGGTATCTCCAACCTGGAGGAGCGTTACAGGTAAAGAGCACGGCACGTCAGCTCTGTCGACACGGCTCAATACATGCACAGCACAGCTCTATCAATTGTGCCCCCTAACTTTCAATGGTATTGATTCATTTAGTTACACACTTTTTACAGCAAAATGTGTTCAGGAGCAAAGCTGCAACATCAGCTTTGCTCCTGAACACAGTAATATTATCTTTCAACCCTTTGCTGTCCGATGTCGGACCAGGTCCGACATTACAATTTTCCCTTTCCAGTCTGATGTCGGACCCTGTCCGACATCATCAAAAAGATGTCACGCACAGGCCTCTAGTTGTTTTTTCTCTGGAAAAAACCGAAAAAAAACCTTTCAATGGCCGAGTGAGACCGAGAGAAGCTGAAAAAAAAGAAAGCGGATCTGAGCAACATGCATAGTCCCTTCACCACAGACACAACACGGACACGAACAAACAAGATAGCTGCTTCCGCATCCAGCACGCTAAGAATATCACTGACACCTTCCAAGCTTTTTGAGATGTTATAGTAATAAAATAATGACTTGGATCAAACTGTTGAGTTCAGTGATAAAACGAGTGATCAGGAGAGGATTTATCAGTATGCACATCTATAAAGAGGTATGTGATAAATACAGCGAACAAGGGGTGGGGCGTGGCTGGAGATGCGGTTCTGAGTGTCCTGTTGATATGCACTGCCTTTTAAATCTGTTTTACTGTGAATAAAATTACTTTTAAACAGCGTGTGTAAAATAAACAGTTGGACCTGACGTGCCTGACAAGCGCTGAATAAATGAATAAAAGGGTTAAACTGTGTTTTCGTGTACTAAGATGTAAGCCTTAACATATGATAAATAAAGAATGGCTGAACTTATATTTTAGATTCCTATTTTATGAAACGCACTGTTGACAGAGACAGTCACTTGAAGAAAAAGTAATGCCGGTGTTCTAAATGATAAACATCAACGCTTCCCACACTATGGGTTACAAAAGGTCCCAAGGTGGGTCTCTGAGCAGGGTGCAGGTACAAATACATTTGTGCATCAATGCAATGGACAGTTTTTTTTTAATTAAATAAAAAACACGAAACCATCACTGGATTTTTTCTTTTTCTAGAGATTTTGTTTAACAATCCGCCCACTATTAGCAAGCCTATCAGCAACATCAACAAAATCTGTGTGTGCACTGTCTGGTTTGTATTTTTTGCGAGGGTAAAGTTTTGTTTTCTTCAAAAAAATAAAAAATAAAAAATATTCTTTAGCCTCTCTCCGTATTTCAAAAGTAAAGTATCCTCATAATGTCGTTGAGAAGCTGATGTTATTACCTGTCTCGGTGTGGACATCATTAAAGATGGTGCAAGGTAAGGAGGTCTCCAAAGTGCCCCTCAAATTATACTGTGCAAAGCAAAGATCTCAGAATCCCATCCTAGCTTTCTGTAGCCTGAAAATGATCCGGGATTCTATATTTATTCCACGCATTTCTACAGCCTCATCACCCTCTGTCATGTTTTACTGTATTTCTATTGGCTAACGCGACCCATTTTGAGGCTATTTGGTTTCTCAACCTCCCTATTTAAGCCGCTACTGCTGAAGATGTATCGGGTGATCGAGGTTTGCAGCTAATTGAACGGCTTTGCTCTCCAGACTACAACTTTACTGTGTTAGCACTCCTGCATTCGACTTTAACAGCGAGCAAGTGAGGTTGAACTTTGACTTAAAAGTTAAGGCAGCAGTATTAGATGAGGTCTGCATCAGTTTTCCAATAGCAGTTAAACAGTTTGTGTAACCACAGAGACAGGTTGTAAGCGTGATTTTTATGAGATTTTCATGTATTGATTTGTACGTTCTCAAGGCAGACACCCTCATCAGTTTTACTCCTATAATAATTGTGTCAAAATACGACAGTTTATATGTAGCCACCTAATTAAATAGTAAGACTTGTGTTAGAATCGATGCCAGTAGGTCTGTCACTGTTGACCAATCAATGAATCAATACAGCAGTACTTGGTGGCAGTGGGAGCAATGGTTCGTATGAAAGGTTTTTCAAAAGACAAAAAAACGTAGCAATCAGCAGCTGTTACTTGTTATAATAATGAAACTCTACCACAATCAGAAACATTTTTCTTTCAGAAAGAAAAAATTGTGCCAATAGCAAGTTAAAATCTTGCTTGTATTTTTTTCCTTCTAAACCGTTTACTTATTCGCTTAAGAATGTTTTAACCAAACACAGACAAGTTAACACTTTGGATAATGTTAATTAGAGCAGTTTAAAAAAAAAAAAAAAAAAAAAAAAAACAAACTCAAGCTTTCATTTAAAACTTGTTATCACATTCTGAGCGGATTTTTACTTTGCACAGTGCCACCAATGTCACTGCAGTTTCTTTGATTGTGACATTTAACACAGTGCCACCAGATGGAAATAGCACAAGGTAAAAGATTGTGTAGCAATTGAAATGTCCTGCCTGTTTCTAATATGCATGTGAATTGACAATTTCTGTTTAAATGCTCTGAATTACCTTTGCTGTTACCTTGGTTACTTTTGGTGGTCTATTTCCCTTTAAGCACATTTTCACCCAAGCTAACTGATTTAGTGCATTCCAACGCCAGTGTTAAGGCAAATGATGAATTGCACAATTGCTCTGCTTTCTAAAATGCTGTGTGAAGGAGAATAAAGATAATTTATTTCTGCAGGAGAGTCCTGCGGAGAATGGCATTGCTCCTTTGCTGCGGGGGTCCTGTCTAACATTTATAAGCACACACACCCCCATCCCCCCCTCCCCCCGGATCGGAATAATAAATGAAGCTTGCTCTGCATTACAGTAATGATATGAAGAATGTTGCCAGCCCCTGCTGTTTGCACTGTGAACCAGGGGACTGCTGTTACAGTGTAATTTAAATTGGAAAGTAAATCCTCGTCTTATAGAACCATAGAATTCTTATCATAGTCACTCAAAGGGATAGTTGTCAGTCAGCTACAGTAGTGTGCAAATGTATTAGAACACCTCACGATTTGTCATTTATATCCTGTATATACCTACCTACAGGAAAACCTCTGGGTGTGAGATAGGCACTTGTGTGTGAGAATGTTAGACCACTTTTTGCTTTAATTAATCTTTAACTTCTAAAAAGTCTTAAGCATTTTACCATGTATGGTTGTGTGTGCTCCTTTTCTCTTACTATTTTTAACTAATTGCATGTGTGGCTGTGACATAATGATTCTTGGTTGTAAATCTCCCTCCCGACCGGTGAGGGCACTAAGCAGCGAGAACAGAGTTCCCTGGACAGGCTGGCCTGACAGTTCTTTCCCAGGGTTCAAGGGAAGTCGGCCAGCTAGAAAGGGGGTGGGGCTCCTTTGCATTGACCCGGAAGGAAAACGGTGTGGCAGCCGCAGACTGGAGAGGTGGTTGCACTCATTTACCAAGGGGTCATGTGTGACAGCATAAAAGGGGACGGAGAATCGCAATCTGTTCCTTCGGGACGGACAATCGCAATCTGTTCCTTCGCTTTGGTTTGTGTTTATTGAACCGAGAAGGACTGCGAAAGACCCTGTGAGAAACAGTATTGTGAGTGTTTTGTTATGTTTGTTTGTAATTGTCTTGTAAATTACCAGACAGCTAACACGATTCTGGAGCTGTCACCAAGGGCCAGCACAAAGTCTGAATAGCACTGCATCAGCTGTCACTAACAAACTGTATCACCCACCACGAGCACTACTGCACGCACCCAGGACTGGTGACCGTGTTGGTATTATTGTGGGACGGATATATATTGTTATATGGGATTGTATCCCAGTTATTATTTCCCCTGTGCAGTACACATTGTTAAACATTGCCAGGGGATTATTGTTTGGCCAACAGACTTGGATAAAAGAAATAAAAACATTTCCAAACTGGATTACAATTATCTCTGTCTGCTCCATTAATGCACTGCATCACTCCTGCGCCTGTATCCACTCAGCCACTTTGCCACTGTGGCCTATTAAAGTCTATTAAAATAGACAATACGAATTTGCCTGTTTTGATAGTATTCCAAAATTGCATATGCACAAATCAAAACAGAAGCAATGGGCTGTTCTAATCCATGCTCATGACTGTATGTAAATGAACTATTGAAGTTTTATAGTAAAGTAAGAAAAAAAACACACACACACACACACACACACACACACACACACACACACACACACACACACACACACACACACACACACACACACACACACACACACACACACACACACACACACACACACACACACGTACACACACACATGCACGCACACACATGCGCACACTGAGTATCTCTGATTGCAATCGGTAAGTCTCAGTTCAGGAGCTGATTCACATCCCTGGTTGCCTGCCATAGAAGTATATAAAATGCAATGGACTAGATTCGCCAAAGTGTCTTCCTAGATGCAAGAGCCAGCAGCATCCAATGATCTGCCACTTCAGATCAAGTTTCCTTCTGTTTTGATGGCAATATACTGGTATATACTGGAATTGGTAAGACTAGTGTTGACACAGCTGAGACTGGTAAGACTGGTGCTGACACTGCTGGATTGGTAAGACTAGTGTTGACACTGCTGGAATTGGTAAGACTAGTTTTGACACTGCTGGATTGGTAAGACTAGTGTTGACACTGCTGGAATTGGTAAGACTAGTTTTGACACTGCTGGAATTGGTAAGACTAGTGTTGACACAGCTGAGACTGGTAAGATTGCTGATACTTGGGGTAAGACTGATTGGACTGCTGAGACTGTATGATGCCACGATTTAGAAGGCTTTACTTTAAATACAGAGTTTGTCAATCCTCCTATGATATGATCTATTGAAACGCTGTAACACTTTCTCCAGGGACACCCCCTTGTCTCTTTGGACATAGCAGGGCAAGACCATTCAGGCGCACTGTCAGTGTCACATTCATGCTGTAACGTAGCTGCTGTTTAATTCAGTATCCAGTGCGGTGTTACTACTGAACAAGCGGATTACAGATGCAGAAATACAGAAAATGATACAGAAGTAAAATGATAAAGAAGTGAAATGAAACATTTGTTTAGAGAGGTATGTTGGTGTGGTGGTTAGCGCTCTTGCCTCATAACAGGAGGGCCCTGGGTTCAAATCCCCCCTAGGGGGGTCTGTCTGTGAGGAGTTTGCATTTTTGTTCTCTGTTCGCGTGGGTTTTCTCCAGTACTCTGGTTTCCTCCCACAGTCCAAAACATGCTGGTCAGGTTGATTGGTCACTGAATTGCTCTGTGTGTGCGGTGCCCTGTGATGGACTGGCGTTCCAGCTAGGGTGTAGTCCTGCCTTGCGCCCTGTGTATGCCTGGTTAGACTCCAGCTCCCCGCCACCCTGTGAAGGATTAAACGGTTATTGATGAGGGATGGTAAGTTTGTTTATAGTATTGATTGCTGACACTCTGGTGAGGGTGTAACTTCCTTAGAATTTTAGAGTGTACCAATAAGTACTTCCTGTTCTAACTGTTATTCAATAGCGCTGTTTGTGTATCTTATAATTTTTTATTTAATTTGCCGAATAGCACATGTTTTTATAGTTTTAGTTTTTTTATTATCAGAGAATTAGTTTCTTCTTTCATTGCGGAAGACTAGGATCCCTGCTCATGAACTACAATATTAACCAAGCTATGCCTACAATGTAAGAAATCACAGCATCAGCGTCAAACCAAATGAAACCTGTATAAATAAAGCAAACTCAGCTGCCCGTTTACACAATTTCTGCAACACATCAGTATTAAAAACAGGACTGCTTGAATTGTTTTTTTCTCTAAAGAAAACATTTTTAAAAACTGCTGTCGCTAAACGGTGAATTTATGGATATAATACCTCCAATTCTTCTAGCCCATAGCATCAAATACAATGCATGAAAAGCACTAAAACCTAACAGCTATGAATCGTTATATAGGGGAAGGGGGAAGGCATTGCCATTGTGCAAGAAAAAAACATTGATATAAAAAGAAATACAATCACTAAACAATATTATCTAGAGGTGGCTTCTGCTAAAAGAAATGCTTTATAGCCTGGTTTCATCTTTGTGTACAGTAATGAACCATCTACTAAATAATATAGTGGACTATTCGCTGCTTCAGGGACCGGTTGTACTAATGAGAACAAAAAATTGGATCAGATCTGGATCATAAGAAGGTGTTGTACTAAACGAATTTGGATCAGACTCCACCGATCTAATTCTGGAGCTACACACTAGAGAAACTGACCAATGAGAAGCGAACGTGTTTGTGTGGCACGGCAAATTTCTATACAGCCTGAGATGACAATAATGTTACGAAGAAATGGTAAATAATAAATAATAATAATAATAATAATGAAAATATGTCGATTATGTCGCTTTTAAAAATTCAAATGGGTACATTATTTAAAAAAAAAAAAATCTTTCGATATATTTTTATACTTTTTTTTTGTGCCTAGATGATTTTTAAGGGGTCACGTTGGCTGTCTGAGTGTACGCTAGCCCCTGAACCTTTGCTGTCATTGGTCTTTCTGTAACAGGTTGAAACTCATACCAACGTACAAATGTTCCGCCTAATTGGAAACCATGCAGGATCCCCTTTTTTTTTTTTTTTTTTTTTTTGGACAGATTCAGATGCCCCCTTAAGCGATTCCTGCACAATATTAATAATTAGAAGGAACTTTGTGGTTTAAAAGGGCTTTATAAACAGTTTTGAATATTCATGTAACCTATAATAATTTTCACAGAAGCACTTAGAGATTCATATATTCATTTTCAAAGAAATACAGCAAAATGCTAGACTATTGATGACTATATTAATAAAATATAAAGATGTAATATATATATATATATATATATATATATATATATATATATATATATATATATATATATATATATATTCATTCTGGTTCTCAAAACGTCTCTCAATCCACAAACTAACATTTGAACGCTCTGATAATCTGTCCTGTTGGCCTGGTTTAGATTTATATTTTTTATCTTAAAAGCAGTTCGTGTTCTAACATTCTTGTTTTTCATTAGCAAAATATAGGACCTAATAAAAAAATAAGAGACCGGCCAGCTCATTAAAATAAAACACAACAGCAATGGTTGTAAGCTTTGAGTTGTATGACTGGGGTCCCACCTTCTTCTTCGGAGGTCCTTCCATGAAACTTTCTTCCCAAACTCCTGCCCATCAGTGATCTATGAAACACTCCCTGTGTAAATAGCATGCTATTTACAGGCTATTAGACACAGTATTTATCGAATCACGCATGGTTGTTGTTATATACAGATGTGAAGGCTATCAGAATTTGACAGTGCTGTCATAAAATCACCAGTTGCTCCAGATTTCTGTCTGAATCTAAAAGCTATATCACCGCACTGGACTGATCTCATTTAGTTTGGATAATCAGTTTGACATTGTAAGCATCTAAAATGCTTTACAAAAATAGATATACATTTTTTTGTCTTGGACAATTTTAATGCTGTCTACACAATTGTAGCAGCAGCACTGAATATGACAAAGCACTAGATCTCTCAACACTTTTATAAATACAGCTACGGCCAAAAGTTTTGCATCACCCTATAGAATTTTTCTTCAGAAAGTTGAATGAAACCTGTTGAAAAATGTTACATTAACATATTGAATTACTGCTTTGCAGTTTTCCATATTCTTAACGAAAAACTGACAAAAATGGAAACGTGATATTTATCTACCTAACATGAAATACTGTACTACTATTATGGTATGATAGACTTTTGTGATATAATTTTGTAGTTTCTGTGCTTACATGATTTAAAAAAAAATATATATATATATATATATATATACCTTTTGGCCAGACCTGTAGAAGTTGGAGGTTTGGTTATATTGTGAGTGATTAAAAAGCTCTCAGTAATAAGGAGTCGTAATGACATTTCTTCTTCACAGCAGGACTGGCTAGTATCTCATCTTATTGCCTGTGCTCTTTCCCCTGCTGGAGCTGCTACCACCCAGGAGATTTGAAGAGCAAATAGCTTCCAGTGCAATCAGTCTGAATGGCTTTGAGTTTTGCTGCTCCAGTGCTTGTTATCTATTACTAGCTCCGAATGCCCAGGCACATTATGTGTGGATATTGGCTGTGTGCACTTTGCCAGGGTTTTGTATTGTGTGTGATTGTGTTTGTTGTCACGCATTGCCCCTCTTAAAATAGAACACTTACTGTATCTTTCTTTCATATAAATACCATTATTACAAATGTTATATAATAATAAACAGATACAGTAGGTGTACACTGTTCTAAATGTATGGATTAGAATAATCCTTTACACTTAATTTAACCTTTTCTGAAACAAAACGGTTTTACAGTTTCATACAGTTGCAATTGAAAAAGACTTTGTTTTTACAAAGTCTTTTGTATGTACTCTGGTAGTCTTGTCTTTTATTGGCGATTTTAATACACGCATCGCTGTACTCAAATTTAAGACGCAGGACATTTTTTAGAAGAATTGGGTTAAAAAGTGCGTCTTAAATTTGAAGGAATACATACTGTAATTAAAACAAATAGTCATTCTCTGTAATATCTTTACTGCAGGGTCCACAATATATTCTTGAAGAGCAGAGCATAGCTTTATTTTGGCTGTCTTCAATTTAAACCACATACTGTACCTGATGTTAAATGCGCAGGCTCTTTGCCAAAATATAATATTATGTTTTTTTCTGAAAGTCATCTCGGTTATTGATTATTGATTTTTCTCTTTAATTACTGGCTAAGGTGTGTTTAGAGAGTCAGAAAGGGTTTGTATCCGGGACAGTTTTTGAAAGCGAGATGTTGCAACTCCATAGTATCCAACAAAAATCTCAATCCAATAAAGAAAATAACTAAAAAAAGTTATATTCCTTACAACACATAAAACATGTTTCAGGATCATTTGTTATAGACACATGTGCGATCAATATTTGACAGGGCTTGTTCTGAGACTCACAACACATCCGGCTATAAACTCCCCAGGTCCTACAATTTCTGATTTCCCATCTAAATCTAAATGTTACTGCACAGTATATGAAATGTGATGTGATGTGCTTATAACATGCTTTAATAAAGATCTGAATAGAACAATGTAAAAGTGACTCTCTTTGAAACTAGCTGTTGGAGCTCAAGAATCTGGTAATGTTCTGTTCCCCCTGCGGGAACCGAGCCCTGCTGTGTGGCCGAGTTCTGTGAGTGCTCTGATTGGACTCAGTGCGTTGTGTTAACCTTCCTTTGTCCTCGTGCCAGCTCAGTCGGAGCAGCTGTGCTCTGCTAGGGCCCGGCAGCCTGGCTCAGAGAGGCTCTCAATCGCTGGTCCCTCAACCCTTCCCAGCTCAGAGAGCTCAGTGACTGACACAGTGTTTCCCAGCTACACCTCTCTCTGACAAGGTCCACTCCAGCACCCTGAGGAAGCTGGGAAATCATATTGAGGATCTCACAAACTCAGCTCACAGGCATCTTCAGTGGAGCATGGAAACAGACCCACCCCAGGCTAGTTGTAAACAGAATAAATCACTGCATCTCTGCAAGAGCTCACTCAAAACGATTACATTCTACTGAAAATAATTGCTATCTTCATGTACCAGAGCCTTTCAGAAAAACAATGGTGCATCTCCTATTACTGTGCCTTTACATTTTTTTTAATTATACACAAATATCTAGCTTTAATTTAGTCTATTTGTATTAATGGTCATTAATGTTTTTTTTTGTGTTATAAGCCTCACAGTTTGTTTCAGCCAATCAGGTTCTGAGTTGAGCGATCATTATGTACAGCTACGGCCAAAAGTTTTGCATCATCTAGACTTAAAAAAAAAAAAAAAAAAAAAAAAAAAAAAAAAAAAACTATATGAAGATAATCTTGATCTTTTATTTAATACCATGCAATCAAAAAAACAACAAAATGATACCACAAAAGTCTACCGAAAGCCATAATAAAGTATATGGAAAATTACAAAGCGGTATGTAATTCAGTATGTTAACATAACATTATTCAGCAGGTTTCATTCGACTTTATGTAGTTAATTCTATAGGGTGATGCTAAACATTTGTCCATAGCTACAGGTGACCACTAAAGTTTCCAATTTTAGAACTGTCCCTTTATATTTTAAAAACTGCGCTCCATATCAGCAAACTCCCCTTGTTTCTTCAGCCACTGAATATGAGCACCCCCGAAGCTGCGCTGTTTGTCTTTCGCTGCCCTCTTCTTCAATCCGATCAATTTCGTAGCAGCTAATGACGACTGCTGCGGAGGACATGAATGGTTACATTGAGGTTCCTAATGATCTGCTCGCTGCATCCCTGGGTCACTCCTGTAAACGACATCTTTTTACCTAGTTAATAAAATGTTATACAATCTTGACTGATGAAAAGCAACAACGAGTTCAAATCTTGAAGTCGTGCATGTTATTTTTAATCATGTTAGATTTGACAAATGCCTGTTGGGTTCTTAGATGCCAAAATATCAAAAACAAAACAAAACAAAAAAACCAACAACTGGAGCCCTAAAACAAATAATACTTAAAGTTGCTGTTGAAGTCTCTGATTAAGTTCTTCCTGGCTAAAGAAACTGGATGTCAGCGGAGTTTTGACAAGTATGGATTAGTTGTCATCTGCTGGTACTCGATGATTAGGAACAGGGGTTACATTGCTGTAAGATACAAATGGGGAATATAAGGAAATTCTGAACCAGCAGTTTCAAGGGAATTTGTACTTACAGGACAGCCTTCTTGTTAAAATCCTGTACATGTTTTTGTAGAAGATCATTTGTTGTCATATACCAATGTATTTAGCGAATAAGGGGTATAAGAGATGGAAAACTGGCAAATAATAAATTAATTGCGTTCTAAACCTCTCTCTATATTAAAGTATATCTATATCTCTCTCTATATTAATGTATATCTATATCTCTCTCTATATTAAAATATATCTATATCTCTCTCTATATTAAAGTATGCCTATACAGTATCCACCACTTACACTGTACAGGGTTATTTCAGGCAGCCGTTGATGTTGGACAAATAGCGTTTGCTGTTTCCCATTCCCATTGATTTCAGTAACAAAGGTATCGTTTATACCGTTTATGGATCTCGTTATGTGCCATTCACATAGATTTCAATGACAAATGCACTGCTTATACTGTAGTAATCATTCTCACTAATCCACCAATCAGCTGTTTTCACCTTGTTACCTTACCAGTCACATAGATTTCAGTACAAAGGCAGCACTTTACTGTAGTAAAAGCTTGAAAGATCGATCAATCAGCTCTTTGCATCTTGTTACTGAGCGATTATGTACTGTGCCTTGGCTATTTAACCCCTGTACGCAGCGTCAGGTTTACAGTTTGAAAAAACAACACTGACTGCCACAGCAAGCATGGCTGAAAAACATAGCTGATACAGCATGAGTAAATAAATATTGACATGTATTTTGTCTAAATATAGCCGATAAATAAATAGTAGAATGTTTTTGAAGTTCATAATAGTAGTTATCAAAGTCTTTTTGGTGTACAGCTCTCTGTCTGGTTTCCTGACTGTTGCATAATACTCTCTTAGTAGTGCGTTTTTGGGATGCACGTTGGAACTCAAAAACCGGTCCGATATCCTGTTCAGCCCTGTACCGCCGTTGGAGAGTCAAGAAAATCAGATTGGACTTCAACACCAGCTGTCCATACCGGTTTTTCTCTACTGAAGTGGTCAGCGTAGCTTGATTAGGACTCAGGACTCTGTTTATCAGTCTAAAAAGACACTTCAGGTGTCTGTGACACTGCCGGCGTGGTAATCTGTCGCATGGCTTTAGTGTTTATCTCTCTAAAGTTTTATTATAACATTCCAGAATGGCACAAAATGAGGCAGGTTATTGTGAGACTGGTCGTGTCATGGTCAGCCAGGAGCAAAGCTCACTAAAGCAAGTGTTTCCAGGAAAATACAGTACTCCTTTTTATGATTCTGACTTTGTTCGCTCAGGCGGAGAGAAAGGCGTTTTCCATTGCATTGTTTGTCACTGTTAAGTTTAGTCAGCAGTTTGACAAATTTAAGAAAATTTAAGAAAATACACGTTCCAAAACAGCCCCGCTGGAACACACCTGCTTGCTGATTAGATTCCACAGCTGGCAATCACACACAGCAGGCAGACTCTCCCAGGAGTGCCAGGTACTTCATAAATTAATTACACCAATTACAATAAACACACTCTGTTTACAATCACATGTCAGAGGGAGACTATTGTCCTGTGGTGTAAGGATGTGAGGGCAATAGTCTATGATGAGGTTTTAACCAATCACAGGCCAGAATTTCCAAGCACTGATCTAATGATATATAAAATATATATATATATATACACACACACACACACACACACACACACACACACACACACACACACACACACACACACACACTTTTTTACACTACAAAATGCTTTAAACGCTTTTTCATATTTTTCCGAAGGAAGTACTTTGAAGCTACTTGATGAAATTCTGGGATCAATGAGCTACTAACGACCAAACGAGCAAGATGGGCCAAACGGCCTCCTCTCGTTTGTAACCTTTCTTATGTTCTCACGTTCTTATGATATTTTACAGCAAGTTCAGTAACAAATGGTTATCCACCATATTGAATTAAAGAAATGTTGCATTCAAAAAACAAGGATAAAGTGTAATACAATGTATTTATCATAGTGTAGCGGCTGGAACCTTTTAGGACCTTGGGGAATCCAAGAGTGCAGCCTGCGCCACACCCTGTTAATTAGTGACTGGATAAAAAAACACAGACCTCATGGCAGAACATCCGCAGCGTGTGTAACAGACTGCCCAACGTCTTCAAGGGGCAGCCTCAGAACAAAGAGGAATGGAAATGTGCAATGGCAAGGTGAGGGATTCTGTTTTTGCAGGACAGCTTGTGTACCAGAGGGATCATCAGAAAAGAGGACGAAACAAGACTCAGGATATCTGTGATTCTACCCTTTATAGAGTGGTGCGATGTCCAACCAACCAGGCCCCTGTGTATTCCATTGCGCCTGTGGATGGAACTGGCCCAGTGAAGCAGGTTGACCGCACTGAGCTGCGCCCGGCTAACCGTGATTTACCAGAAGAGCCTGAGGAGTATTGTGATGGTATAACCCCTGTGGACTGTTTCAGAGGAGTATGGTTCTGAGGGCCATGGCTCTTTTATTTTAGAAAATCAAAGGAGCCCAATTGGACGAAGAGAACAGGTCCAATGGGGAGGACGACACCACCTGTCCTGACTGATAAAGGTCCTTTGCAGTCTGGACCGACCCAGGAAGATTACTCTGTAGTGGGAGTGGCCCCTAGACATAGGTATCAGCTCCCACAGACAACAGTGATGAGCCAGGAACATCATTAGGTAATGGGTGGTATATGTTCTAGAACCATGAGCCTCCCTGTGTCTGGGCTATCCAGTGGTTCCAGCACAGCCTTGTGTGTTTGTTTTTAGGCCATGGCAGTAATTTGCCATCATTGGTCAAGAAACCATTTTTTTGGTTTTTATTTTGTATATTTTTCACCACATCATAAAGAAATCCTGGATCCTACACTCCTGAAGTATCCCAGCAACACTTTGAATACAACTATCAAAGCTGCAGGTTCACTGGAATGGTGAGGTCTTACTTTTCATTGATCTTGTTCTGCGGGATATTCTTTTTTAAACCCCTGTGCTCCAAAAAGGATATTTATTTTCACAATTACATGCAGATTTTTAAATGGCAAGGATTTCTAACCAGAACAGATTTCAGACTTTATCTCATTTAGATACTAATAGAATAAAGGATAATATAAATGACAGTTCACCTGTACTTGAAACTACCTCTGTTAAGATAAAAATAGCTTGTCAAGCTGGTTTATAAATGAACAAGGGGATTACAACATGCTAATAACATTAAGATGGCTCTAATACAAAATGATACTGCCTGGCCTGCTCAGACAAACCAAAACATTACCACAATTCATTAACCCTACCTGTCCATTAGAAATAACCAAGAACTGGATTGAAAAAAATACCCTCAATTAGGAACAGCAATTTAAATATCCAAAGTGAACATTACGAAAATGCAACTGAAGATCTCACATCCCAGTTAGTAATGTGGAGATACTTGAAGCCCAATTTAAGGCCATGCAATGGGCAAAAACGGCATTACAAATTAATTGAATCCAAACACATTGACTTTAGTCTAAGATGAAAGTCAGCGACTATAATGTATAGTTTTGCTAGACAAGCATCCCAAATGGAAATGCAAAATGAGATTTTGATAGATGTATCTCAGGATTTGGATATAAGTGGAGCAATTGGTAAGGAAAGAACAAGAAAGAATATCCAAGTCCATCAGAGTGCAAGCTCAAACATTATCTACCGAATTGGAAAATTCAGAGTAATTCAAAAACTGGGAACTGCTGATAGCAAATCCCTTAACAAGCACATCTCAGAAATAATTTCAGATACAAATGATCCTTCTCCCACCACAGAACAAGCCTCAATAAGTTTCAGAAGAGAACAGAAGGATCAAAGAAAAACCAGGATGAAATGAGGAGGAACGTAAAAAAGCAGGTCCATTGAAGTGAAAGAAAAGAAACATCTGATCACCCTCCGCCAATCCACAGTAGAACAAAGCTTAAACATTCAGAATACATCGATACACGATAACAGTGCTACAGTATAGAGTGGGGAGGGAATAGAGGAGTTATTCCAGGCTGGGGGGGACTGCTCTATATCCCAATTGAACCTTCCTGAAATAAATGTAACCCCAGGACAGCAAAGGAACTTGTTCAATATACATACAGTGCAGAGTAGGGGGAATCAAAAAACCCAGTGAAAGTGTTGCCAGGGGGAGAGCAGGATGAGTCACACAGCTTGGAAGGCGCCGGTTCGCGTCCATGCTGTGTAAAGAGGCTGAACTTTGCTGGGGATTCATGGACCCTGACACACCCAGGGGATGATAAACTGGCAGGGACTTATTCTCCTCACCACGCAACAGCGAACCCTACTGGCTAGACACCAAATATATTTAGAGTGGATAAGAAGCAGGGCTGATTTCTGTCTACGCCTACTTCTGCTCTGGACTGCTCGCCATAATAATTGGTCACACTAAATGAAAAAAAAATATATAGGCAGCAGGACTACATCCCCCAAAATGCCTCGGGTTGGAATTAGAGCCAGCATTCAGAAACAACGGGCTCTAAGTTAATGAGGTTAAGCAGGCAGGCAGGTATATTTAAGCAGGTCATAGAAGAAGGTATTGTGAAATGTGTACTGTGTGTAACCAGTGTTTTTGCTCACCGGCTGTTTAGCTGTTCAGTTCATTAATTAAAACTTTTTAAAGTTTAGCTTGTGCTCCTTGGTAGAATTGTGTTTTGTTTATTTATTTGTCATTGGTGAATGAAAGTGTGCAGAAAAGCACTTGCAGTTTCCGTGCGCAGATTGATAACAGCAGCCACAGCAACGTTTCCAAATGGAACCATCTTTGTACCTCTGATTCATTTTTCAAGTAAATTGGAAAAATCTGGCAAAGCCATTTTGACGGAACTAAGCAATCATCTTCAAAACCATTGCCATTTCATTCCAAAAGTACCAGAGACAATCAGTTTAAAGTATTATCAGACTTGGACAACCTAAACTGCAACAGAAAAAAAGAAAAATGGATCTGTGGTGACAGGGGAATTTGTTTCTTATAGCACCAGTATCATTCATGCCGCTGACCTGATACATTGCCAGAAGAATCATGTTTCTTTGTATGTTAAAGCAGGTTTTTTCTCAGTGTGAGCATTATTGCTTCTCTGCAATCGTGTTCTTCTGTTTTCTTTCAGGAGCTCTGATTTATTATTATTCGTTGTTCTGTTTATTTTGCGTTGCCTTTTCCTTTTTCGGGAAACTAGCTTTTTGATTACGTTGTTTGTTTTCCTTTGACACACCTGTTCTTTTATCTTATCAGTTAAACAGTGTTGCCAATGTTTGACAGCTGTGCTTTTTTGCCTCTGAGGGCATCATTCTGACCTCACCACAGCTGCCATCGAGCATTGAAGACACAGGAGGAGAGCAAGCTATTTTGCTTGATGGTTGTCTGAATTATTTTGTTGGGAGTTTCTATGAATATAAGAACATACTAACGAGAGGAGGCCATTTGGCCTATCTTGCTCATTTGGTTGTTAGCAGCTTATTGATCCCAAATCTCATCAAGGAGCTTCTTGAAGAATCCCAGGGTGTCAGCTTAAGCAGCGCCCACTTTAATGAATGACTTGCACTTAGTGTGTTATTTTCTTGTTAAGTAATCATTTCGCTGTTTCTTTCACTTCAATGTTTCTATGTATTTTTGTATTTGTTTTGTTTTTTTGTTATTTGCTTATTTGTCTAATTCACCTTTCTGTGTCTATTTCTGTGCAATCTGTGGTGTGATCTGTCATCAATCAGATCTAGTTTCAGCCTCTGCTGAGACACTACAGAGATTCCACTGTGTCTGTTAGTTTCTTTTGTTCATTTCATAAAACCGCTCTGTAAAGGCAATACTAAACTGCACTTGTGGTGAGTATTGACTCATTCAACTGGAGAGGCTTGTGCGAGGGAACCCAACTTTCAGAGAGGTCCCCCACTCTAATAAACAGGGGTGGCATAGCTTTTTATAAATCAATTACACTTTTAGAGACCTGTTTGCACATATTGTGTTTAGTTTCCCAGCACCCCTAGTCTGAACCATGCTGCACTACTGCCACCATAGCACAGTGAACATCTAGGTCTTTAGGTTAATTTTCAGTGTTGTAGTAAACACAGCTCAATGAAAGGCTCCCTGAGTTCTAACAGAGCTTGTCAGAGGCATTCCCATTGCTGTCGTAGCAGCCTGTCTGTCTCCATGGTGGAACAGCTCCAGGTTTCCAGAGGATGACCAGCATCAACTGATTATTCTGTTCTGCAGAGGTTTCCAGCACTGTAACCACTGGAGCAGAAAGGCTGGGAATCCTCTCTTCCATATGTCGAAGCCACTCGGAGCTGTGCGGATGTCTGTCTCATCCCCATCCAGAGCCTTTCCCCCGCCCCATTGCACACAAACTACCTTCCCCTGGGGCTTCTCCTAATGACATCTCGATGAGACGACATCAGGGCTAATGCTTCATGTCAACAGGAATGAGACGCCTTGTTCAACTGACATGAGAAAGCTTCTTGGGTAACAGCAGTGGTTGAAGGCCTGTGTGTCACATCGTGGAATCTGCTGAAGCACGGAGATGCCTCGCAGGGCGTGTTCACCAGTGTTTGGCCGGCCAGTGCTGCATGGCGCTGGGCAGAGAGCATGGCTCAATCCCTTCTCCCCTAGCTCCTGGACTTTTAGAGCCGCGGTACTCTACAAATGACAATGTACATTTATATTAAAACAGTCATAGCTGGCATGCTTACAAAGTTACACAGATGACCTTTAAGATTATTTTCAGGGAAGTGGGCTAAAAATACATACACACAACCCCCTTGTTGGACTGTGCCTCAGGCTTTACATAATTATATTGCGTTATGAACTGCAAAAACCAAAACACTGCATTAAAATAAACGAATGCTCAACATTAAAATTCTCAACGAATGTTCTGGCCACTGTTTCAATAAAGGATTTAAACTGCCTTAGAGCTGCGCTGTCCTCTGATGCTGTAGCTCTGAGACAGCTGCATGACAGGCCCGCAGAGTGAAAAAAAAAGATATATATTGTTTTCATGTTAAAGATAAACTTCCTCCGTTGAAAGTCTGTAATGGGAACCTGATGTTGTAACATAGTAATCGTAAGGTCATTTACTTGGGAAAACTGTTGAATTCCACCTGAAATGTAGAGTGATCCAGTGGAGTGATCTGCTGTGCAGCTAATTTAACACTGCATGGCCTCCCCAATCTCTCACAGTGTATGGAATACCCAGCTTCAATGGCCTGCCTCATTGCATTGTGTTGTTGACTATTGTAAAACAGGATCAGAAAACAAAAAAAAATATCTGCAAGGGCTGCTCTCTAGTTGAATAATTGAATACTATGCAACGACTGTGCAAATGCCCTGGGGCAAACTGTTAGAAGGGTAGGAGCAGTTCATTTATTGCTTAGTGCGGTTGCTAGTTTTTAGGGTCCTCATTCAAAAGATGGACATTTCTGCACCTGTCAGTCTCTGTCTATGTCTGTCCCAGCATGTTTGACATTTTCTCCAGTCTTCTCCACGCTTTAATCACAGATTCCTAGTCTTCTGAAGATCACCTTCTGAGTTGTCATCAGACATCATCTTATTCTCCTTACCTCAATCATAGATGCTTTTGCACTGCAATTATTCAACCATTGCATTTTGTCTGTGTCTGTCAAGTGCTCCCTACGCCCCCCTAGAGCCATTCTGTCATTATACTTCATTGAGTGAGTGATTCCAAAAGGAGATCTGGTAAAATCCACTTAGCAGAGTTGAATAGAAAGTTATTCAAAGCTCGATCTTGCAGCGCTTGCTATATAAACCTGGCTTATTTTGTCTCTAACCCTTAGCGGTCCAATTATTCAGCGCTTGTCAGGCGCATCAGATCCAATTTATTTTCACACACGCTGTTTATTTTACACACGCTGTTTAAAAAATATATTTTTCAGCGTAAAACAGGTTTAAAAGGCAGTGAATGGCAAAAAGACATCAGTACCGCACCTCCAGCCAAGCCTCACCCCTTGTTCGCTGTATTTTTCACATATCTCTTTATAGAAGGGCATTCTGATAAATCCTCTCCTGATCACTCGTTTTATCACCAAACTCCTCAATAATGCGATACAAGTCATTATTTTATTACTATAACATCTCAAAAAGCTCTGCGAATGTCTGTGATATTCTTTGAGCACTGGATGCGGAAGCAGCTCTCTCCTTTGTTTGTGTCTGTGTTATCTCTGTGGTGCAGGGGCTATGTGTATTGCTCTGATACGACCCTTTTTTCTGCTTCATTTGACTCCTATCAGTCTCACTCGGCCATTGAAAGGTTTCCTCTGCTTTTTTGAGAGAAAAAACGACTAGAGACGTGTGCTTGACGTCTTTTTGATGATGTCGGACAGGGTCCGACATCGGACTGGAAAGGTAAAATTGTAATGTTGTACCTGGTCCGACATAAGACTGCAAAGGGCTAAATGTCTGTTGCTGTTTGTGGAAAAGCTTACTGAAGAAAGTGTGACTCAAGCAAGCAAGAAGAGGGACAGACCAGCCAGGTTGAGATGAGCACTGCCCTGGGAAGCAGTAGCAGCAGGCCCTTTCGGCCTCCTACATCGAGACGCCAACTTAGACAATCCTCTCCCATTCATCATAAAAAACGGGCACAAAATCCAAGTAGTGTGAGGGATCTTTGTTCGTCTTCAGTACTTCCACGCTCAGAACCTACGTGCAGTAGAATTAGAAAACAGACCACTGACAGCCCACATTGTCGTCATGATCTAAAGAATACTGGTTCCAAATTGTGCTGCCCTTTAACTCAGTATTATAGACTGAGCAGGATCTTTCAGCCAATCAGAGTGCACGTTTCGCCTTCTGTATTGACCGACATGTCACAGAAAGTCCCTCTTCGTGACATCAACCGTGCCACTTTCAGCTGTTCATTGCTGTTAGCACTTCCACTCAAATTACTGTGGTAGCTTGAACGAGCCCATTGTGCAAAACTGTTTTACTCCTTTCAGAAAAAAAAAAAAAAACAGGGACAAACTTTACATTTCAAACTAGGAAACCTTGGTTTCAAATGATTAAAAACTATGGTTTTACTAGAAGAAAAAAAAAAATCAAAAAATCCAACTCATTTTAGCAAACCGCTTTGTAGTGGTCTGGAACACTGGATTGAAGAAGATAACTCAGAGAGGAAGGAAAACATAAGCCATGGAGTCAGGGAAGACAAACACAGAGGAACAAATGCATGCTGGACCAACGAAGAACCACTGTGTTTTCAGCTTATACCATTTACTCACGATAGAGAACAGCTTTAATGAAGTCATTTGTTCTTGTTTTACAGGTTAACCATTGCTGCTGTTGTAGGGAGCTCAAAGCCAGGTAAAACTACTATTAAACTGTCACTGCTACAAGCTAGCTTTGTACAGAAATTAATCTGCTTGGTATAGGTATAGGTATAGGCATATAATGATGCACAGTTTTTTTTTTGTTGATCTTCTTAAAATTAATTTACATTATTCATTTGTTCCTCGATCAACCTAATTAAAATACATATTTAAGAATATTCTTCCACGAGTGCAAGTCTTCCATCAATAAATATTGTTGCGCTTATGTAAATATTGTTAGCGAAGACTGTTTGAAGACAACTTGAATTTGTTCCACTTCAAGGGCTCTCTGCACTCCAGACTCCTGCTCGAGGAGTCTTTACAATGCGATGACTCTGCTGACAGAGCGAGGGGAAGTGGAGTGTGAACAATGAGCCCTTTCCATGAACACAGTGTGGCCTCCCACTGGAACAGGCCCTTGCTCACTGGCTGAGAGAGGAGTTGTCAGGACCGAAACTCTTCATTTGCTGAAAAAGGTGTTACACTGACTTTATAAAACTACAGAAGAACGTCATGACATTACAAGAAGACGCCCTGGGACACAATTTGCAGCCTGCAGGCTACATGTAGCCCACAAACCTCCTTGTTGTCTCACAGCTGTAGTTCAATGTACTGCTTCATGCAGGAACCTCAGGGCAGGGGGGCCAACATTACAGCAAGCAGCGAGTGTCAATGCTCTTTGATGTCAACGTTAAGCACCTGTCCACAATGAAGTGAAAGAAAGAAAGAGTTATGTAAAATAAGGTGTGCATTGCTACCAATTTGAAATACAGCAGCAATGCACACAGCATGCCTCGGCGCAATGACGTTTAAACAGAAGGCATTTTTCGCTCAATTTAAATAAATTATGAAATGTACAGAGAGCTGTTTATAGGGTACTATAAGCATTCCAGAAAGCCCAACAGTGTTGTTGCTGTACCTCTTCTGCGTTTGTGTCAAAGCAGTATATTTTTCAGCATACTGTAATCATGATGATATTGAGATTCTTTATTCATACATCAAGGGCCAGAAATGAGCTGTGGATCCATTTCTCAACATGTACTTGGGAGCGTTTTAGCTGCTGGAAATGGTGGCAGACCTAATACAGCGACAGACTCTGTTGAGATTGACTAGTTCAGATTGACTCCTACAGCAATTGCAAACAAGACATAGAACTGTGATGTCTGGCTTAATGGGTCACCCTGTGTATTCATATTTAGTTCTGGGTTTGTTGGAAAATAATGACAAGTAGTCAAGATGATAATTACAAACAACAACAACAACAACAAAAAAAAAACATTTCATTGTCCCTTCACTTGCGAGGTATGACGTCAAGGGCACTGAAAAGGGAAGCAGCCCATTAGAAAAAGAAGACAAGCCCAGGCAAGTGAAAACATGCTGTCAGCAATGCAGAAGGTCTGGTAAAAGTCACTCTATTTCCATTGCAGTGCTGATAGGCACCGGGTCATCTTAATCCCAGTATTGCACGCCCCTTCTTTATTATCATTCTGAAGCCCTTGCTCTCGTTGTAAAACTGATTTGCCAGCATGCCAGATATATTTCTCTCCTCTGAGTCAATTCACACAAGCTGTCAGGGTGTCATCTCCAGCATCTGCCTGTGCTTCCCTTCCAGATGGGTCGTCAAGAAGGGGAGCGGCAACATCTCCAGAACAGCCTGTAGAGCGGAAAACCAATATTCAAAACCAATATTCAAAACCAACATTCAAAACCAATATTCAAAACCAATATTTAAAATCAATATTTAAAATCAATATTCAAAACCAGTATTTAATATCAATATGCGCAGATATGTGGATAATCTTAATCTAAATATTAATTTAATCACTTGTTTGAAGACCTCCCTGTCCAAAAAAGGAGAGGACTGCTGTCCACTGCTCCGCATGTGGGAGCCGTTCTGCAAACTCTCAGAGCTGTAATCCGGTATTCACTTCTCAATGTCTGTCGCAGCAGTCATTACCTGTTCGATAATTGACTGTGACGAGGGCGCTGAATGAAAGGCAAGGTCAGTTATATACAGGCAAGGCTTCTGTGTGGTGCTTGTCTTGCTGTGAATCAAAATACACATGTGTGTGACTTCACCCAAACCACTGATCAGCTTTTAAGGGAGAAGTTATGAAATATGTTAATATTTTAAGATTCAGCTGCAACACAGAAATCACAGCGGTCAGCATTTTCTCTCTGTGCAGTGGAAATTTTAATTGGAGCTCCTGACTAATCGCTTGAATTTTTGTGAGACTTTTGCTTTTCTCAGCAATGTCTAACAACACAGTGCATCTCTGTTCACAGAGCAGCCAGGGGGAAACGTCTTAATTTTCCACTGAACATTTCTGGCTAAAAGTTTTGCATCGCCTAGAATTTTAGGATTGAGACAATAAAAAATAAATCTATGAAAATAATTTAGCTATTTTATTTAACATCTTGTAAATCAAAGAAACTGAAAAATGGTATTGCAAAAGTCTACCGGAAGCCATGATACAGTACAATATTTCAAAATGCCACATTTTTATATTTTTGTCAGTTTTTCGTTCGGTATATGGGAAACTACGAAGCGGTATGTAATTCAATATGTTCACGTAGCATTATTCAGCAGGTTTCATTCGACTTTATGAAGCAAAATTAATTAATTCTATAGGGTGATGCAAAACTTTTGTAATTGATATAGTGTGTACTGCAGAATACATTAGGAAACTATGTTGTTTTTGGATGGAATACCTGCAGAATATTTGTTTTAGGGTTATTTAGCTAATCAGGGACAATGAATAAGTGAAGGATGCTTCCTTTGTGCAATACTTACGGTACACATAAATACACTGCCTGGTATCTGGTATGATCTTATCTAATAATCTTGTCTACAGTTACAGCCTATAAACAAAGTTATATAGAATCCATAATGTGTTGGAAGGTGTCTCAAGGGATGTTTATCTAATCAGTCATTAATATTACATGCAAATCAGGGCAGAGTTAGGCAGAGGATTGTGATGGTGAATAATTCATTCAAGTTCATCCCGAACATGCTCAATTGGATGGTGATCCGGGGATTGTCTCTGGAAAGCTGCCAAAACCATTCTGTGCATCATTGTATTCAAAGCACCCATCGCCTTTAGGGTGCAAGTGCAGCACTGCTGTGTCAACTCGATAGACAACGATGATTAAGACGACAGGATTTGTCCTGCCTGCCACAGTAATCAAAGGACACAGGGCAGGCCAGGAGGCATGCCTCACACCAGGGTCACAAAAATCAGAGGGGATCATTCTGAAGCAGTTCTATACATCAGATGCCAAATATACATAGACTTACTGCAGGTCTGACCGATATGTTAACGTGTTATTGTCTTTATAGTTATAGTTGAAAACTATAAAGACAGCAGTAAGTTTTAAAACCTTATTGCGGTCAAAAGTAATCATTAACACCTTAATGGGGAGGTTACTTATGTAACTGACATGGATTTACCAGTGAGCAGGAGGATGATGGGAAATGTAGTTCTGAGAGGTCCATGCATGTACATGTGAAGCCATCTTGAGGCAGGGAATGCAATTTAAAAGTTTAAAAAAATGATCAAAATGATATATATTTTAAATAATACACACAAGAAACAATTGTAGCAACACAATAGAACATTTAACACAATAAAACAAAAAGGTCCTTATGTACCCTTTCAGCAGTGAAAGGCTCTTGCTTATAAGGATCTGTAAAACCTGTGTGAGAGAGAAAGGGTTCTTTATCCTCTTTGTATTTTCACTGCAGTGCTGGCTTTTTTTTTTTCTTTCTCTCTCCCTCTTAAGCAAACAGCACCTTCTGCCATGTGAAAAGCCCCCCAGACACAGCAATCCGTGACAACGTTTTAGAAGCGCTGTGGCTCATACTGATTCAGAACACCAGGGCCTCGCACGGCTTCATTTGCAGGATCTGTCAGGGCCATGACGGATCACAAGGAATTAATAATTAAAATGATTTCATTTGAATTCCAGGTTGTGTGGAAAGTGACGGCCGCAGTCGCTCCCCCTCACAACACAGCCCCGAGAAAGGGAGCTGCATTTTCTTCCTCTGAAATGTGCAAATTTCCGTGTCATAACTTAAGGGTGTAAAACCACAAAAAAAAGTCACTGCTTCTTTTTCTTCTTGCTTGCTTTATACTGTTTCAATAGATTTATTCCTTTCAGGAAATGTGCACACAAGAACAGGCCCTCAAATGTTTTAAGCCAGTAATTAGCAGCACTGTGTTGATTACGCAGTTGCACCAATCACCACTGCTTCGTTGGACACACTGAACCATTAGTTTTGCTATCAAGGCTTCTTGTTTCTAAATGCTGTTTTATCACCACTCTCCTTGAGTTATGTAAGTGAGCAGCAGAGATATGCATCAGGTTTTCTGTTGGAACTTGTGACGTTAATAGTTTTGAGGTGCTCTGTTAAACATTTCAGATGTTGTGCATTTCAGAGGCCCCAGTACTGTGACTCTGGGATCCTGTCTTTTGGAACATTTGTGTATTTCTTAGAAAGTTGAGGACATGATCATTTTCTTACAATTTAATAAATACCTATTCTAAAAAGTAAAAAAAAAAAAGAATCAAATACATAGTTAACAAGCAGCACACAGTCTGAGATTTAGAGCACATGCCTTCAGTCCCCCTGTGAATACGTCAGCATTGAAGCATTGCCGGGTATGTCAGCAATTATGTCACATGGGGCAGCTTTGAAGACCTCTGCATCCCGAGATTATAACTGGAAACCAGCCTGCTAGTCAGCACTATATATAACAGATTCCAAGCATCACTGTTGAGCTGACATTATAAAACATGACAGCCATGAAGACACTGGAACTCCAATATGCCTCAAGTAATCTTAATCATGTTTGTTATTTTTATATAAGTGAACGCGTCATGTGTAGGGAGTCTCTTATTGTGTAAGAGATGTCATCTCAAGCAGTTTGGGGAAAGAGGATCGCAAAGTGAAGCTGAGCTGCTCAAACTGTGTGAAATGACATCTCTTATACAATCAGAGACACCCGACACACCACGCACTCTTATGCGCAGCCTGTACACAACACATTTATGAATACAAAAATAAGCCTTAAAAAATAACTGATAAAATAGAACCAATTCATCATAAACAAAGAAGCTGAAAATACTGAAAGCTTTGTACTCTCTGCTTGTATCACTCTGTCCTGTACTGTAGTATAACACTTCAGTTAAACCTTAAATGACAAGCATTACAAAATATTACACTGTGCAGTAGCTGCTGTAGAGAGGCTGTGTAAAGAAAACATCTGTGCTATGAACAAATGATACAAAAAGGTCCAAGTCAAACAATGCACAATACGGGTTGAAATACCCCTCTGTATTTTAATGTACCAGACATTACTATTTTAAAAAATAACTTGGCTATTTCAATCTCCATTGTATTCTCTGAAATCCTCACCTGCAACAGGACTTGGCCGTGCTACACTGATAGCCTTCGATTAGAACACATATCCCTGTTATTTATTTATTTATTTATTTATTTACTTATTTACTGATTACTTATCCTACAAGTTCTGTGTGCTTCTCTGTTGTGTTTCTGTGTAGATGAATTATACCATGATCTATTCCAGAAAAAGATTAGTATATTTCAGGCAGAAACAGTATAAAGTAGACATCAGGTTATTTTATTTATTTATTTATTTATTTATTTATTAATTCCTGGCATTGTGGTACCTACACAATAACAAAGTGACAAATTACACATTCTCATGAAGTCATATCATTGCTGTGGTTTACATAACCCATTACACGCAAGTGCAAACTCAAATATAGGTTAAACTGTAGAAGAGAGGGCATTGTACATTTGCAGTCCTCAAAACAGAAAATACTAGGATCACAACAAAAAAAAAAAAAACATTGTACTGAACATTTACCTTGCAAGTTGGGCCGGTGTTTGCAAAGCGAAAAGCACCTGTATACCGATTCTGACTTGCTTGCCAAAGTAAAGCGCTTTACTTGGTTGATCCTGTTTTTTCATGTTAATCCCTACTGTCCCACACATCACTTTCCATTTTGTAAATCACTTGTGATCATTATTTCTAATAATAAATAAAACTATTTCATTTCTTGCTGTAAGATTTCTGCAACGTCGGTGTTATTCTCTAAACGTACCAGGTCTGTGTGTTTTGTTTTTGTTTTTTAAGCATTGGGGTGACATGGGGTTCAATATTAAGGCTGCTATTAATATTAATATTATTATATTATTCTTATATAATATATATCTTCAAAGTATTTTTATTTATTTATTTATTATATTATTATATATTTTACACCTCAGCATTCAATGTCCAATTGTTTTTATTTACTTCAGAAGAAAGCATTACCTATACTACAGACACCCTGCATTGTTAGAAAATGAACAATTTGATATAAATGATCTGTTTGGAAAAGTGACGAGTTCACAGAGGCTCTGGGCTTATTCAATAGTCACTGATTGAACCAAGAAAGACTTTTATCTTAATTCCTCCTAATTACAGAGACTGATTTGGGGAGGAGACTAAAAAGGAATCCAGATCTAAAACTGGCTTCACTACGCACCCAGCATAATATGCCTCTTAATATATTTGAAATGACTATAGGGACAGCTGTTTATTTATACGTCTGACTGAGAAAACACAACAAGCGTCTTGAAACATCGCAGCAGCATGGCGTGGACCCCTTGTCTCCAGTTTCTGTCTCTCTGTCTGTCTGCTGTTCTGAAGGAGCAGAGCGCATCTCTATGCAACTCTCTGAACTACCAGAGACGCTGCCCCTGCAAGCTCCCATCATGTCACACTCTGAGCACACACCCTGGAGTAGATACAAAACCCAGCCGATTCTACCAGGTCTTGGAAGTGAGGGCACTGAAGAGGCAAGGACACTCCTATAGTAAACTGTAGTACAGTCTATAGTCTGTTATAGGCAATGCTTCATTTGCAAACAAAAAGTTACCAGATCTCACAATTAAGGATGAGGAATATTTTTTGTTTCTAGACCTAATGCACTGACCTAATTTACAGGAGCTTCTTTATTTAGACTGTCCAATTATTTTCTTCACTGCAGCAATTCCCCACAAGGCTCAGAACTTCAGTGGGCATCTTCCGATCCCACAATGAGTCAGTTTCCTCTTCTACACCCAGGGACTCAAGAGTGGATGTCAGTGAGCTACCGGGTCTCAGGTGAGCAAGGGCTAACTCTGAAGCCCTGAACTGACTAGGTGCCTGTCCAGCAGGGCTCCCAGTGAAGACCAGCGACTTCACACAGCCAGGACATGAACCTGTGCTACCCTGACTGTATGACACCTTGCACACCATGTAGCTATGCCTTACCAGGTGAGCCACATGGGAGCCCCTTTCAGGAATATTGTAAAGTTTTAAAACATTCTCTCAGGTTAGACAGCGCTTTGAAAAACCAAGAATAAACTGCTAAAGCAGCTGAAAAAGGTTTTGTGAGCTATAAACTTTAATTGATGAAAATAGGCTTGAACAAAATATTCCTTAAAACAGATTTAAAAACCGCATGAATTTAAACTTTGTGAAGTTCACAAAAAGAAAAACCTTGAGAAGGGGGAGAACTGTAGGTTTAAGTTATTTTTCAGTCACAAAAATGAATATTTATTTCCTAGTTAATGCAGCTCAGTCTGAGTGGGTCTGGTCCTTTGGGAGGCTGGGAGCGCAGCACTCAAAGCAGAAGAATATAATCTCGCTTTGTCTCTCTCTTACTGCAGCCGAACAGAGAATGGCAACCGAAATGCCAGCAATAATATTCACTGAGAGATCTCTATCAGAGGATGATCCTATTCTTACCACAGACTCAAAAACGAATCCAAGAGAAGAGAGTCGGGTCCCTATTGCTCTCTCAAACAAACCCAGAACAAGCCTGGCCTTCAGCACTACACCCCCCAGGAACCCTGTCACACAGCTCACAACGCGCCCACAGCACAAAGAGTACAAAGAAGCCCGCAGTCATGCATTACTTCACAATGACCTTTCCACTGTTAAATTCATCCCAGTCACACTACTGTAGAACACGATAGGGAAAGCATATGCTGATCTGAAGATATAAAGGGAGATATAAAAGTGTTGTTCTGCGATTAGGAAGTGCAATAATCTTGTTAATTTCCAAACACACATTCACTGGACACATTTTTAGAAGCCCTCTTCATTTACTGTGGACCCTCACACTTTATAATTGTGTTCTCGAGGAAGGGGGATACCCCGATTCCCCTCAACCCCCCCCCCCCCCCCCATCCACAGCCAATAGTCTGGACCAGCATTCCAGCTGATGAAACTTGGGATCTGTAAATACCCTACACACAACATATTAACTTCTTATGCATCACTAAAAATGAACTACTCAGCTATTTTTAAACACAACTCAATGTTAAGTATGATATGTGTTCTAACTCTCTTTTTTTCTATAAAATTAAGCCTGGGTCTGTTTGCCAAACAGAACAAGAGACAAGATTTTGTTGAAGTGCAAGGCAGGACAACAGCTCTCTGTCGCTCACAAGTGGCAGATCCTATTCCATTCAAGCATGTTTTGTGTAGCGACAAGCGATAAATTGGAGCTGAGTAAAAGTAAGTTTAGAACAGAAGGTATGCATGCAATAGCCTTCCAGATGAAGGAGTAGGATCTAAAACACTGAGAACATTTAAACAAAGACTGGATTCTGTGCTTTTTAGTGACTTTCCCCCAATTAGGGAGAATGGTGAGCTAACAAGAGACGAGCTTTGATGGGCAAAATGGCTTTTTCTCGTTCCTAAACTTTTCTGACGTTTTTAAGTTCAAACTGAGAAAAACAAATCCATAGTCATTTCTGGAATTGGTTGTTGACAAGAGTAAAATAATTAGTACCTAATCATTAGTTTTTTTGTTAAGAAAAGGTGTTTGGGAAAATAATATATTGTGCACATTGCAATTTCCAATTTAGAATGTTAATTTTAAGTGGTTAAAGAAACAGACTTGGAACCAGCAGGTCCCCGGTTCAAATCCCAGCTCAGCCACTGACTCACTGTGTAACCCTGAGCAAGTCACTTAACCTCCTTGTGCTTCGTCTTTTGGGTGAGACGTTGTAAGTGACTCTGCAGCTGATGCATAGTTCACACACCCTAGTCTTGTATCTTGTAAAGCGCTTTGTGATGATGGTTCACTGTGAAAGGGGCTATATAAAAATACAGATTATTATTATTATTATTATTATTATTATTATTATTATATATTATTATTATTATTATTATTTAATTGTAGCCTCTGTCCTCCAGGGGGCGGTAGCTGAAGAGAGGCTGCGTGGTATAGTGATCACAGGGTTATCAATGGTTCAGGGTTCTATTGAGCTGCAAGGATTGCTGCTGTAATGGAACACGATAAAAACATGCTATGAAAGAAGTTTCAACAGAAATAAAAAGACATTTGAAAATATGTCTTTTATAAAGGAGATCATCAAGGCATTAAGCTCAAATTTTCGAAAATAACAACAAGAGTCTCTTATTGGATTAGTAACTTCTTGTACCTCTATTTCTCTGCAGCTTGGCTGAATCATTATGAAAATATTATTTAAAATGTCATGGACAAATTATTGACTTCCTATCAATAGCCCCATGCACATGTTTATAACTACCGGGCTGCAAATGTGGAAAACTCCAGAAGAGCCAGATAATGACTTTTCTTAAATGCCAGTTATCCTGATTTTAAAACAGCCTTCCTTTAATGGAATAAAATGAATAGATCCTCCGAGTCTGATTGCTGTATCTGTTTGTAACTGCTCTGCTAATGATTTGCGTGTTCTTCCCAACGTTAATACCAGCCTTTATAAGAGCACAACTAAATAGAAATGAAATATAAAGATAATCCTAATTAAATTGACAGGCACTTTGTTTACATCAAGGAGGAGAGCGTCTGCTCTGCAGGATAGCTACTACAGAATAACTACTACAGAACCCTTCAACTGAACCCTTCAACTGCAAGACGGTGCCTGTGAAGGCTCTACTCAGCCAGGACCATCACAACGACCCGGAGTCGCTGGGAGGCCAGGACTTCAAGAACAACAGCAGTGGGTTAGTTTAGGGTATGTTGATCCCAAACAGTATAGAGATGGTTATTGCAGTTGTGATGTTCGTCTTCTTTACAATAAAACAGTCTCGACAAAGATTGTCAAAACTAACAAAGTCTTTATTGTGGAAACAGCAGACAACAGATTAATATTGGACAAAGCAACAGAGATCATCATTCAGTGGTTCCAGCAGCCATGGCCTTGAGTGTAGATGCTTCTCTGCGCTGCTGGAGATGGTATTATCACTTGCAGCTGTCTGTGAGCTTGCTTGATGGTGTTCTGAGCCCTCATGGCTTCAGTGATGGTATGTCTGAGCTGGTGTCAGTGTAGATGTTTCATTTCTGAGCATAGTCACAACAACATACATAATATATATCAGGTTTACAACCACATTTCAAGCCTACATGCAGAAAATCACATAACACCCAAAACCATAAAAACTTTCCCCCTATCTCAGCTCTCTTAAAAAGAAACACATTTAAATTACTTTTACTCTGCTCCCCTCCCCTACTGTCTCCTCACTATCTGCTTTACAAGCTGAGTGTCACATAATTCAACCAGCCATTCATCCCCCCTCCAGGAATGAATACTAGCCATTTACATCCAAGGCCAGATAAGATAAGCTAAGCTACAGAATGTTTCGGAGGCCAGCAGAAATAAGACTGTCGAGTATTCTGAAACTCCAAACATTAACGGCAAACATAGGTTCAATAATCTCTGTTATTCACCTTTTTAAGAGGGCAGAAAGAAATATTTAGAATTTATATGAAACCTTATATAGTGTAGTGGGCTCCTGGAGCGGGACGTCTCTTTTAATGAGGTTAGCGCTCACCTTGAGTGGCAAACCTGTATTTTTAGCTGTGTTTTATTTATTAAATCTAACACTAGAGCTACCATTGCTGGCACTCTAGTGTCAGCACCTGTGTTGTCATTAAATCTGTACCCCTGTGTGGCGTGTGAACACCCAATGCTCTGTGTGTGCCTCATTATTATTCAGTGACAACCCACACACGGAACACTTACCTGTTACATGGTTTTATGTGGATGTCCATATTATTCACTCATCAGCCGCTAGCAAAAGATTCATTACAAACAGCACTCAGAACTAATTAAAACCAAGACCCCAGGAGATGAAGGAGTCACCCCCCCCCTTCTTTCTTCAAACACACATTTTCCGAGCGTCCGCAAGGCTCAAGTCACGCTCCTCTCACCCTCAAACACTGATCCATCTCTTTTTAAACTTATTTTTCTTTCTGACCTTCTGTACCCTTTAAAGCCAGAAAAGCGTTTTTCTGTCTTGAGCCCCAGAATTCGATCTCGCCAGGCAGCAAGTGTGTTCAGAGCCAGATCAGTCTGTGAGCTGCTTCCACGCACAGCTGCCATTGCTACTCAACAGCTCCCCCTTGTGCCAAAACTGATGCCTGAAATAAAACAGCAGACACAAACTGCTTGTTGAAAAGTCAAACCCCCTGAAGAAGGCATTAGCCGGTATGTTTACAAGCTTGACTTATGATCCCATTTTGAAGCAGGCACAAAAGCTAACATTATTTCAACACTATAAAACTGGGCCTCTAGTTTCAACAATGCCTTCAATTGCTATTGTGTACGGAATATCAATTTTATCTTCATGAATGTCTTCTTCTCGATGTTTAGATTCATTTCGAGAAGAGTAGTTGATGATGACATGTCATACCTGAGTTCTGAGTTCTGTATAAAAAGTATATTTGTTTGGACAGGCATCTCCTGATTGCGTCTTCTTGCAGTGAGGTGCTTGGCGGTCCAGTATAAAGTTGAAAGTTGGGTTTATTTGTATTTATATGTATTATTCTCTCGTAGTGTGCTATGTGGTAACACTGTCATGAAAGTTGGTATGTGTAATGAATGCTGTGCTTGTCATGGTTGCTGTTTCCTTCCGAGTGTGTGATTGAGTGTTCAGAGTTATGGATACTGTCTCTGGGAGTGACCATCGATCTTCAAGCTGCTCCTCCACTCTCTGATCCTAGAAGGAGCTCCCAGACTCTCTCACCGGCCGGCAGCCTGATTCTCTTGCTCTAGGTATTCACAGACACGTATCTCATTTCAGATGCAATTCTTCAAGAGCTGTGAACAGGCTGGCGAAGCCAGATTAAAAAGCAGGCCTGGCTTGCAGACAGCCTCTCAGGGCCCGAGAGGGTTAGAGAATTTTGACAAGGCAATGAGAGATGAGATTTTCCCGTCTGCATTAATCACGGCCCCCATCCCCCGACACACACCCCTTCGGTCGCTTGCAGCAGGGGTGTTAAAACTGCAAGGATCTCTATTTCTTTCAGGGTATTTGCTCAATGCAACCCGAATAAGACTGAGGCACGGACTCTACATGTCAGTGGGAAGTCGCAGTGAAAGGGCGCAGCAATGGTACAGAAATAATAAAAGTGGGACAGAATGTGAGTTCCTGCCTCTGGCAGCCCTACCTGCTCAATTCACTGCAGCACTAAGATCGTGTCTCTTTTTCTACGACGATGAAATCTGATCTAAATCGGGTTACACTGTGACTCAGAAATAAAAGTTGTTTTTGATTGTGTTTTGTCACGTTGTGTCCTGTTTTGCCATCATTATCACAAAACTGAAAATAGTTTCGTGATAATGCTGTAGTACATATTATGCAGTACAGTGCATAGCGGAACTAGCTTCCAGTTTTATTTTCATTCTATATATATATATTGCATGTGTTAAAATACATTTTCTGCCAATTGCTGGTTCTTCACAATACAAGTACACTTTGCTACTTAGCCAGATCTTATGTTCCTGTGTTTCAGTTTTAGAAGTTCTGTAGTTAAGTATGTTTTAAACACCACATGTGAAACATTTACAAAGATGTATCATTAACTTCTAACATTTAAGCCCGATCGAGACCCTTACAATATATTATTATTATTTGTTTATTCATCCAAGTTGACTTACAGAGACTAGGGTGTGTGAACTATGCATGTGAGTGCGATACAAAGAATTAAGGAATGAGATTTGGGAATACGCTGTTTAAATGCATGGTCATATCTTGACATTTAGAACTGAAGGTCCTGCTATATACTCAGCGCCTATGCACTGGACTACGATTTTATGACTCCATAAAAACACCGAAAAAGAGTGAGACTTGACATATCTGTAATAAGAACAGTTAGGTGTACTCTTTAGATGTAGTTAATGGGAACTTTTGAAGGTAAAAGTAAAAGTTAAGAAACTAAGTATACAAACGCTTTGGCTTATAGGTTCACCTGTGCTGTAGACATGGGATAGTCAAGTGGATCTGGCTGAAATGATTTCTATTCAAGTCGACAAATGATTCGACTGCTGCCTTCACAGGCCTGGGGCAGCTGGGATAGGATGGAAGGTTAGGAGATGAGGGACAGGGAGAGGAGAGGACAGGGACAAAGAGAGGAGAGGAAAGGAGAGGAGAGAGGCAGAGGGCGGGAGGGAAGGAGGGAGAGGGAGGAGAGCAGAAGAGGAGAGGGAGAGGAGAGCAGAGGGAGAGGAGAGGTGGGAGAGGAGTGGGAGGGAGGGAGAGGGGTGGAGAGGGAGAGGGAGAGGAGAGGGAGAGGGAAGGAGAGGAGAGGGAGACTGCTTGACTCTGGCTGCTGCCAATCCCCTCTTGCCTCTGGGCCCGTCTCAGTCACATCACATCAATCTGCTAGCCTCTGATACAAATAAGATTTGAGACAGCGTTGTGAGCGGATCTGCATTGCTGACAAGCCTGGACGGCTGCAGTCTGAAGAAAAAAGACACAGGCCACACACCCAGAACAGACTCGCTTAGCAGACACAGGTGTTACAATGATTAGAGACAAACTGCTCATTTCACAACTGAGTTATAATAGAGGCAGTCCAACTCGCAGATAACAGAATTCCTGAGGTCATGTTATTTGCAGATTTACAGTCTTACACAGATTCATATTCTGTCACTCCGCAGACACTCTGCAGATATCTACTTAAAATGTCAGCAGTTTCTTGCATATTTTCCTGCAGATCAACGAGGAATTCTGTTATCCACAGATTGGACTCCCTCTAGTGCTGATCCACCTGCCAGTAGAGCTCCAGCAGTGGTTTTCGGCAGCAGTACTGTATACAGTTACAATGCTCCACCTTTAAAATGCTGGCATCAGGAGCCACAGGCAAGGCAGTGTGTGTTCTCCTGATAACGAGAACACAATGTAGCGGCATTATGGGGCAAAAGAGAAACACAACCACACCGCTTTATAACTTGTTCCGCTCTATAATGAGCTTCCTTATAAAGCTGCTGTTATTAATAAACGAGAATGGAGAGGTTCTATAAAGAAAACACACTTCTCTATTTAAAATGATTTGTTTAAACATATTAATAGAAATACATGCAATGCATCCAAGTTACACTGACACACTATGATAAAAACTTGAAAAACTGACCTAAAAGGTTCAGAAATAAGCACAGTACAAAGTGTACTTGGGAATTACTATGGATAATGTGTTTGGGTGCCCACATTAGCTCAGTTATAAAGCTCTCATTTTATCATTTAAGGAACGCTGCCAGGCTGAGACCCCTTCTATCTGATAACAGTGTCGAGATGTAGGTTCTTGCTTTTGTTATTTCTCGGCTAGATTACTGCAATGCTGTTTGCTGGCCTTCCCCATTCTAAACTGCATTGGCTCCGGCTGGTTCACAGTGCTGACTCGAACATGCCAGTCACAACACAGCACTGCATTGGCTCCCTGTTAAATTCAGGACTGACATTGAAATCCTGTTCACTACTTATAACGTTCCTGCCTTTGGAACTCCATCCCATAATATCAACTATACTGGTACAGCACATTTGTTCGAGTTAGGTTATTTTTGAGCTGAATGTTTTGTTTTTTTTTAGCTAGATCTATCCCATTCCCTACGCTCAAGGAAAAAAAATAATATCACTTTCCAACCATTCAGTCGTTCTCTTGCTTGCAAAAAATTAAAAAATTAAAAAATGCTTCCGGTTCCCAACTCCCTGTGCTGTCCGGCATTTCTAATTAAACACCAAAGCAAGAAATGTCTTAATTGAGCTCCCAGCATAACAGTGCCACCAGGTGGTGGAAATGTGAATATCAACCGGCATAAAGGTGTACCAGGGAAGGCGCTTGTGTTCATACATGTATCCTATATCATGTCGAAGTGTCATAGTAAGTGGTGTTCCAGATTAATGGAACAATGTTAAGTGTGGCACATGTATGTACGGACGCCTCCACTGTGCCCCTGTCACATGTTCAGTAGGTGGGGACAGGTCGGTTCAGGTAGGATTCTATTAGTCTTCAGCACTATATTCACCAACACCGAATAAATAATGAATTAGTAAATAAATAATGAGTGTACGAGTGTGAAGACCTGCCCTTTGTCCCAGGCTGTGCTTCTGGCTGAGTCGAGGAGGGGGCTGGCATTTGGAAGGCACTCAGCGTGTGATCCCCGGTGATGGAAAGTAAACAGAAGCGGGGCAGCGAGGGGAATCGATCCTGGAGATTAATCAGCACTGCAGGGGAAGGAGCCGCACTTGAACACGCAAGAGGCCCTCCCGTCCAGGAGCTGCAATTAAAATGTGTTTTTCAGGGAAAACCAACCGGGTCTGGAGAGAGGGAGCAAGACTACGATCAGGACCGCTTCACTAATTACACTCTGTTGTTTTTTTAACTGTTGTCCTGCGTTGTCGCTTTGCCCTTGCCTAAAACACTTTCTTTAATCTCTACTAATTTAGCAAGTAGGTCATAATTTAACTTGACATGACTATATTGCTCCTGCTTTTCCAATGCTTGTGACTTTGCGACATATCTACGTTTCTTCTGAGACGTTATCAGCACAGGCAATTGTTAGGTGAAGATTGCATGTCTTTTTTTGCTTGTTTTCCATACTATCGTTTCTTATACCAAGATTTAACAATAAAGAGCTTGAGATGGTAAAGGTTGCTGCTGCCTGCTGGTTTCTAATTGCTTCCTGTCCTGTAGATCAAACTCACATTCATGATCCAGCTGCAGTCTGACCATGTGGACTACAGCACAGGAACCAGGAAGCGTTGCGTTTAATCCATCTGCAAAGGTTGAATTAAAGCTGAAAAGATTTGTATCACAATGAAAAGAGGTGCATTGGTAAGTGTCCTTACATTAATAAGAGGCTGGAATATGGATTTCCATGCCTTGGTTAATCACATCTCAGTATCTCATTTTGTGTACAGGGAACAGCATTGAGACAAATACCTCTTTGCACCATCATAAATCAGAATTAACTCAATGCATTGTTCTTTGTTCAGTTCGTATTGATTTGGGTACAGCTATATTTGTGCTCTGTGTCTTTACCAAGGGGGTTGAGTTTGAACAATTGCACCATGTTCATGTCTCACTGGGACCTGGCAGGGATCTCAAACTTGTGAACACTGTTTCACGCCATAGATCAATAATTAGGTTCTCTTATACATTCACAGTATGATTTATTACGATTTTATTTAGAAAAAAATCAGACATTATTTAAAGGTCAACTTTTCATTATATACCAATATGGAGTTGACTGCCACCCTGTGGATAATAGGGGACAGTGCATGCAATAATGCTGTGAAAAAAGGTCCCTTTCAGAGCAATCTCGAATCTTGAATTTAAACCAGTTGGAAACTGAGGAAATTAAAAATAACATAAGACCAGTCAAAATATTACTGTAAGGAAAAAAAAAAAGTGTGCTGGTATTTCCTACCGTTTTAAATTGGTTCGTGTTTTTAAAAGTTGAGAACAAAGAAATGTCTGATAAATCTTGTGCTTCTTTCAAAACTGCACATTAATAAGTACCCTTTAACATGTTGTCACTCAATACAGGACAAAGGAAGCATAAGAAATCCATATTAGTTACACCCAGACCTTGACATCAGACAAACGTCAAATCAATTAGACTAGTCAACCTCTCTTTAGATTCTGAGAGCTAGGCACCCATCACAGGGCATTCGGGACAGCAGGAGACACAGAAAGGGTTTTTAATGCAAGTGGGACACGCTTAATGCTGTGTCTCATTCAGTGCAGGCACTGGTTGATACTGCCCCATGTGCACCAAGAGAGGAGGCTTAGTTTAGCTCAGTGCAGCATCTAGTGGCCAATCCAAACACTGCACTTTGCAAACATTTTTTTTAACTATTTTGAAACAATTGCAAAAGGCAACTTTTCAAGAGAGAGGAATACAAAAAGAAATAAAAGCGAGAAAAAGAAAAGATGAAAGTGATCTTTGAAGCTGCATTACTGTGTGGCTCTGTGCTTTTGCGCAAACTCTCTTAACCCTTTAAGGTGCATGTGTGTCCCACAAATAAAAACGATGTTGACTTTCTTATTTCTGCAATGAGGGGCACGACACAGGGTTTAAAATGACAGGTTGAATCCGGTCGTCTGAATTGTTACCTCCTTGTGATTCTTGAATCTCTCTCAAATGTATTTTAGAAGAATCTGTTAGAGCAATTATTATTTGATGAATATACTATTAGATGAATAACATGATGCTTCCCCAGTAATTTCAACAGGTTTTCTGGAAGTTACCACTCCAGAATCTTGAGAGTTCTCTACCAGTGTGCTTTCCACACTAAACCCATTTACTACAAATCAGGGCTGTTAGCCTTTAGGGTTGAAATTCTTTACTGTTAAAGTAAGTGTGAAACTTTTCATATTTTGTGAAAACAGCTATGTAAAAAATACAGCTGTTCAATTTGATTCAGACAGCAGTGTGTGCAGTGACAGGATCAGCTGTTCAATTTGATTCAGACAGCAGTGCGTGTAAAGTGGCAGAGCAGCTGTTCTTCATATCCTGTATTTACTGAAACAGTTTGCATGCACATCTTATAAACTCACACATATTGAAGTCAGTTACAGTCAAATAAAATGACCTTAAAAACAACCCCAGTGGAAATACAAAACACACAGTGTATACAGCAATGCAACTCTACAACCACAGAATACCAACTATTACATCAGTAGCACCTGCACAGACATTTCTGACAAAATATTACAGCTGTTTTTAGCAGCAAATCACGGCAGCCTCTTGATCCGCTTTCTTAGATTTCACACCTGTATTGGCTCTGTGGTGTAACACGGAGGAGGCTGGGCATGACCTGGCGACCCTGTGCACCGCGTGTGAGCGTCTACACCATGGAAACAGCGGAGCCCGGCTCTTTTGCATTGTAACTACACATTTTAAAACAAATAAATAAACAATTTGGACCAGTACCACAGTTGTTTTAGTTTCTATGTTGTAAACCATTCGACTTCTTGCAATTGCAAAGAACAAATTTATGGCGCACACAATATAGTGTATTCAATATGCTTTATTGCATTAAAAAAGAGTGCCTTCATCAGGATAGCGTGTCAACTCTTCACAGGTATTATATATAAACATATAATATACATTATATACAATAACCTCACATACTACACGTGAAAACAATTACATATTGAACCATACGTAAATAATTATCAATCATCTATTGTCAAACACAATTTCATAATTTACACATGTACATGAACAATACTAATCAGTTGTATACAAGCCCATTCATAAAAAAAGTACTATACATTGCTAAAGAATTATTATAAGAAAGGACTATACTCTAGTTTGTCATTTAAAACAAAGGGATGCAAAGTATTAAATGTATAAATCCAAAAAGATTCTCGTTTCAACAGTACATTCAAATGATCGCCACCTCGTTTAGGACTAACTTTTTCTATACCAATAAATCTTAGCTTAGATGATGACCCACGACCAGCTTGTATATAACGTCTTGCCATAGCATAATCCAGATTGCCAGTACGTATCTCTGTTTTACGTTCTTTAATTCTCTGTTTTAATGTTCTTTTTGTCCTCCCACATAAGATTTTCCACAGGGACGAACCAGCATGTATACAACAAACGTGGTACTACAATTAATGAATTGCTTTATTTGATACCTTTTTCTGCTGTGAGGATGACAAAACGAATCAGAGTTTACCTCTGGGCTGACTGTCCAACCATGTCTTTTCTCTTTTTAAAACACTATGAACCAAATAATCTCTCAAGTTTGGGGCCCGTCTAAACACTACTTTTGGAGGTATCTCCACAAACTGTTTTAAAGTGTGAGCAGTTTGTAATACATTCCAAAGTTTAAGGATGACTCTCCTCACATCTTGAGCTTGTGTTGAAAAATCAGTCATAAAAACTGGTGTATCGTTAAATTGTTTAACATTTAAGTCAGAAGTAAGTAATTCCTCCCTTGGTTTAACAGCTGCACGACTAATTGCTTTATTTATATTAGCAATGTCATAACCACGTTCTAGAAAACGTTTTTTCACCATTTCTGCTTGTTACAAAATCCTTGTCCATGTCACTCAATCTCACAAACTGGCTACATGAAATACTATTAATCAAATGTCTAGGGTGGAAACTCGAAGCTCTCTACAATGTATTCCTATGGTGTATTTGCATGGTAATTCCATGCATATATTAGCAATTTTGGTAATAATAATGATCTATATTTTTTATATAGCACCTTTCATAGTGGATCACCATCACTAAGCACTTTACAAGAGACAAAGGTGTGTGAGCTATGCATAAGCTGCAAAGTCACTTACAGCAACATCTCACCCGAAAGAGGAGCACAAGGAGGTTAAGTGATTTGCTCAAGGTCACAGTGAGTCAGTGGCTGAGCTGGGATTTGAACTAGGGACCTCCTGGTTATAAGCCTGTTTCTTTAACCACTGGACCACACAGCCTTATTTTGAAAGCATTTATTAAAGTCATTTTTTTTTTTTATAGTACAGTTCAACAAATGTAAGGCCTCTTAAGCTCTTTCAGGTAGTTTGCACCTTATTTTGTAGGACTTATCACAAACACTGCTGCATGCTGAGAATGGCACAGCAAAAGTCTAATCCTGAGAGAACTACAGGCGACAGTTCCTGTTTCTTTCTAGCAGGGGGCAAGCTAAAATATCAATCGCTTCACTAGCAAAAAGATGAGCCCTCCAATTCCTGTTGCCATGGCGATGGCAAGGGCCCGAACCAACAGAAAGTCCAGAGAGTCCTCCAGCCGGTTGTGCAGTTTCAGGACCTGCCTGTAGGTGTCCTCCCGGCTGCCCGAGTTGTCGATCACGTGACTGGCTAGCGCCACCTTCTCTCCCAGCGGTATCTGAGCCGCAATGCGCAGCACGGCCTGGTCCTGGGAGCGGCTGTCCCTCTCCATCAGCCGGGAGAGCTGGGTGTCAGGGTCACTGCCGGAGGAGCAGGGGAGAGACGTCAGGAAAGGATAAAGTGCAAGCAGAATAAGACAGATCCCTCCAGGGCTTGACACACTCAATCACAGGTTCAGTAAGAGCGGTTCTTTTGAAAGTTTGCCAACTAATGACAACTCTAATCAACACTTACCACAGTACATTTCCACTGTCATTTTGCAGTGAACTAAAACTGCTACACTTTTTTTTTTTTTTTTCATTTGACAAGCACTCTCACCTTTTTACTCTCACCTTTCACTTCCAGAGCTCGGCAACTCTATGAAATCAATCCACCCTGACCCTAACCCAACCCAAGCCCTAACCTTAAGCAACCCCAGTCCTAAAACCTAACCCTAACCATTAAGAATCACCTAATGGTGTCAGGACACTTTCTGTGGGATATTCCTGTGTGCTGCGGTATGCGTTACCGTGTGTTTTATTTGGGTGCTTGATGCAACATGAGGCTAACTGTGTTAATCTGCCATTAACTGTGTTAACTTACCATTCATGCCAAACATTCAATACCAAAGATGGAATTGTTTTGGTAGTGTGCTGAGGCCCATGTTGCCTAAAAACCTGGAAATAAAATGCATTAATTCTTTTTCTTTTTCCATTTATCTACACATCTTACCCCACAACTTCCCAGTGAAAAAAATATTCTACAAACGTGTAGAAAATTAATTAAAAATAAAAACTGAAATAGCTTGGTTGCATAAGTATCCACCCTCCTTGTAATAGCAATCCTAAATTAATTGCCTTCAAAATCACACACCAAGTTCAGTGGTCTCCACCTGTGTTAAACTGTAGTGATTCACATGATTTCAGGATAAATTCAGCAGTTCCTGTAGGTTCCCTCTGCTGGGTAGTGCATTTCAAAGCAAAGACTCAACCATGAGCACCAAGGTGCTTTCAAAAGAACTCCGGGAAAAAGTTGTTGAAAAGCGCTGATCTGGGGATGGATATAAAAAAATATCAAAGGCCTTGAATATCCCTTGGAGCATGGTCAAGACGATTACTAAGAAGTGGAAGGTGTATGACACCACCAAAACCCTGCCTAGATCAGGCCGTCCCTCCAAACTGGATGACCGGGCAAGGAGGAGACTGATCAGAGAGGCTACCAAGGCAACTTTGCAAGAGCTCCAGGCTTTTATGGCCAAGACTGGTCAAAGTGTGCATGTGACAACAATATCCCAAGCACTTCACAAATTTGGTCTGTATGGTAGGTTCGCAAGAAGGAAGCCGTTACACTCAGGAGATTCTGTAGCCATGTGGCAAAATGTTTTGTGGTCTGTCGAAACTAAAATGCAACTTTTTGGCCTAAATGCAAAGCGTTGTTTGGCACAAACCCAACACAGCGCATCAACCAAAGAACACCATCCCTATTGTGAAGCACGGTGGTGGCAGCATCACGTTATGGGGATGTTTCTCATCAGCAGGGACTGGGACACTTGTCAGGATGGAAGAGAAAATGAATGGAACAAAGCACAGAGAAGTCCTTTAGAAAAACCTGCTGCCCTCTGCAAGAAAGGTGAAACTGGGATGGAAGTTCACCTTTCAGCATGACAACGACCCAAAGCACACAGCCAAAGCTACACTGGAGTGGCTAAGGAACAAAAAGGTAAATGTCCTTGAGCAGCCCAGTCAGAGCCCGGACCTAAATTCAACTGAAAATTTGTGGCATGACTTGAAGGTTGCTGTCCATCAACGCTCCCCAAGGAACTTGACAGAGCTTGAACAGTTTTGTAAAGAAGAATGGTCAAATATCGCCAAATCAAGGTGTGCAAAGGGGGGTGGAGACTATATATATATATATATATATATATATATATATATATATATATATATATATATATATATATATATATATATATATATAATTTCTTTTAATACCCTGCACTTGGCTCTAATTTACAATACTAGCCAGGTGCAGGTGATAATTAACAATTAAACAAATACACATTTTTGGCAGGGAGGATATTAACCCCCTCCCTGTGTGTTACAATACATATTTGTGCTGGGACAACTATCTGAATGAATATTTTCGTTAGTTTTAGTACTCGGATACAAAAATCAGATGTTCGTATTCGACAGAAATGACAAAAATACCTTGCACTTATTTACCACCTCACCCAGTTTCAAAAATGGCAAATGAAAAAGGATCTCCATGTGATATTAACATAAAAAAAAAAAAAAAAAATTAAAAAAAACACAGGATCAACATAGCAGCTTTTGAGCCTGTACTTAAAAGTTTTAGACAGCAAAAAGTAAACCAACCAGATTCTGCGTGTCCACACGCACAGCGATGTGGAAGGCCATCTGGGTCAAAAACGCTTTGTGCTGCTTTAGAGGAAGTCAGAATCTCATGGGTCAGAAAAAAGGCAAGCGCGTTATTCTGCAATGCCTCGCTTCAACAGTGCCCAGCCTGCTGGTAATATTATGTAGTGATTTTTATATAGATTGTATACAGTATATATTTTTTGTTGTGTCTGTTATGTGGAATGTAATAAACGAGAACCACAACGGTGAGTTTTTTTTCCCCCTTTGTTTTACAACACCATTTGTTTTATTTGAAGTGTTTAAAGTTAAATTTCAGTTTTCGTTTGCCTGTTCAGCTACAGAAAGGCACAAGGAAACCTCGTGTTATTACTTTATCAAAATGTGCCGATGGCCACTGTTTACTGTGAAGAAACAGCAATGGCAGGGAATGAAAAAAGTTTATCTGCTATTTATTTCAGGAATAAACAAAACTGTATTTAACTTGAACTGCTATTTGGCATCCTTTGTTTTGTAGTTAATTCACTGGGGAAAAGTAAGGTCGACGCAACCTATTCTTTACTCCTGGGATATTTTTCTACTTTAGCGTATTACGTTATGCACTCAATAAAAACAACACTATTCTCTGGCAACGCACGATATGAAAATCAAAATAATGCACAGTATATAGCAGTCGGCATAAACTAAGTTATTGTAATACTGTACAGTTAAACAGGTGTGCACAGTACCTTGCTATAGATCTTGTGACCAAAAAAAACACTTAATGGAAGTATTCAGTATACAGTATTCAGCCAAATGTAAAAAACTGTCACAAGACTGACAACTGAAAGAAAGGGATTAGTTCTGTATTGTTTTTACTTTATGAAATGTATAATACACAGCTGCTTCTCTCTCATATCATGGTGGCTTTTTAATTGAAGTGCCACTAACAGGCTCTTTTCAAGCCAGATACTTCAATACCCGTTTTGATTTTAAATTTCAACATGGTGTCTCAGATAATAATTAGACATACTGTGGCTGAAATACGATGCTTCAATTCAAATCTGCTGCAACAAAATGACAAGGGCTGGTACCATAATGTTCCAAAACACAAAAGAACAAACGTGTACACAGATGTGTTGTGTGTCATGACCAATACAGTACTTTTTAACCCCCATGATTTCTATTTGTGTATACAAGCCTGTGCCAGATAAAAGAAAGAGATTTCACCTCCCCATGCTTGCTTTGAAGACAGGTGTTAAAGAACTAATTGATGTTCTGTGATCAGGTGTAGGTGTATTGCGACTGCAAAGTATAGAACTCCCCTCCCGCTTCCCCTGAGATTGCAGAGAAGAGAATCTCCTCATCTTTCACACCTCCACGCAACCAGCGTCATTCCTGACCCCGCGAGTCTTCACTCCAAAGTGCAATATGTTTTATTAAAGGCAAACAAGGTACTTTGTTTTACAAAACCAGTAACTAAAGGACTGAGCTGCTTCTGTGTTTGTGATCTGTTTTGTAACATTAACAGTTTATGACGCATTTAACATAACACACCTGTACTTAGATACAATTGCATTAAAAACATTTATAATAAAATAATGTGTTCAATTATAGATTATTTATTTTGCTTTTAGTCGTATTTGAAATAAATCAATCGAGAAACTAATGACGAAAGGGATTCATAATAATGTACAATTTACTATTATTGTTATAATATATAATAATAATAATAATAATAATAATAATAATAATAATAATAATAATAAGTAGTAGTAGTAGTTTTGAATATACTAACTTTGTGCTTGCATAGTCCTGGCTGAATTTCCTAAGATGTGATGTGAGGCCTGTGAGCACATGAAGAGAGGACAGAGACTCACCAGTACACCACCACAGTGTGCTTGAGGAAGCGAGTTAGTCTCCTGGTTTCAAACAGCAGCGGCGTGTCCAGAATCACATAGCGGTGTCCTGCGGGAGGGAGGAGGGGCACAGGGGTCAGTCAGGGCTGTGCTTCTCCACATGAGCACAATAAGCTGTTATTTACTGGAGCAACTGTTCTCTGAACAGTCTTTCTCTTACATGGAGTTCACTTTGAGACCCACATTTGAAGTACTTAAACCCCAAACACTGCTTGTTAAAGTAATTACAGCTGACAAAAGTTACATAAATTCTCTCGGCCATGCACATCCTTCAACCTAAAGTAGTAGCAGTATTGTATATTTAAAATAAAAATGTATGTGTGCTATGATATGCACCTCCTTCAGAACTGCACATTTGAGACCTATCTAGCTAACAGAAGTGCAAAATAAGGTAAGACTTAAGACATGACTTGGTTAGCTACAATTACATGAAGGACAATAATTGAGCTGTGCTCCCTAGGCTTTGAGATACAAGACGGCTGATGGTCACTTAAGTTTCCTTCTCGTTGGGTAGGGGACGCTGTCCTCACCCAGCAGGAAGAGCTGCAGGATCTGCTTGATCATGGCTCTCTGGATCTCTGGGTGGGTGATGGTGCTGAGCAGCCGGCTCTTCTCTGGGTTTGTGAAGATGACGGCCCCCAGCTTCTCCCGATCGATGCCCCCGCTCTCCAGCAGGACATCCCGGCCGAAGTGCTTCACAATGAGCCGGTATGCGGGGCAGTGAGGCTGCACCACTGGCAAAGGAAATGAGATCCGATACACAAGAGTTAGAAATGCATGGTATAGCCTACAAGGTGAAGCAGTGGAATCTGAAGCACTGGGAACATTGAGAAAAACGATCTGAGTCTGTCCAACTGCATTAGATCACCTTAGTAGGGCAAAATGCTGTGCTCAGAAGGGACTAGCCTTAACAGGCCAAATCGCCTCTTCTCATCTTTCCATCTTATGTTCATACTGGTGCAATTAAAAGCAAGAAGCGTGCAACATGGAAAATGAGTAAGAGAGTAAATGCTGGCTTATCGGAACCCCTGGTTATCTGAGCTGAGCTATAATTTGAATCGTGCTGTCATAATGCAACCCATACTGACAGCAGCTGTAGACACCCAACTTCAAGTATTGTATGATTTGTAAAACAATTACATCAGCCTGTGTGTTTTTTATTCAATTGGCCACTTCTTATTTTTGATTGCTTTTTAGAATGGCACAGATTACGCTCAGAATAAATCACTAATCCAAACAGAGTCTGATACCATTTGATTAGGGTTAGCCTACTGCGCCCTAACAATGTAATGGCTGGAGGTCTATGCTTGACAGAGTAGTAAGCATTAAACTGTCCAGGAGATGGCTTGCTCTCAGTCCATTCATTTAATTATTGATTTGGTCATCAGCAGCAGGGTCAATTAAATAATGAAGGAACTGACTCAAACCCAAGTCCTGCAAGGGAATGGTCTGCAACAGCCAGGGTGACCTACCCACCTGGAATTACTGCAGTCCTAGCGGTGACCTTTATACTGGCCTTATTACTGACCCCCCCCCCTGCTCATGCTCACTCAGGGATGCTGGTGACTTTATTAAACACCTGAGTGCAGAAGCAGTTGGGAAGATACCTTGCCTGGCGATGAGGTCTGCGTCGATGATGGGGCAGCCCAGCTCTCTCAGCATGGCAGAGACGGTGCTCTTCCCCGAGGCTATCCCTCCTGTCAGCCCCACCAGATACATCTTTACTGTGGACACGAACACACCAGAGACATCTTTACTGTTGACACGAACACACCAGAGGCATTTTCAAAACAATACTACAGTTTTGCGGTATGTTTTAAAAGAAACGGACACGCATTAACAAATGCACTGATTGTGCTTAGTTGCTTTGCTGAGTTTATAAAGGACACGCAGTCTACTGTCAAGTTATGTATGTTGTGACCAAATGATCGTAGTTAAATAACACACTTTTACAGATTTCAAATCAGACTGTACAGCAAATGTTATAATATTATAAATATAACAAAATACTATGCGCTGGTGTATAAATAAATAAAACCGTGTCCTGCTTACTGTATGGTGCTCCTGTCTCTTAATGAACACAGACCTCTACCCCGGTAAGCGCTGTGCGGGAAATCCTTCAGGCGTTCAGTGCAGACAGCTACCGCGTGTAACAGGACCCTAGAGAGCCAACATGGCTGCGCCCGGAGAGTTTGAGCAGTGGTTAAACAGTCGCCTTGACTCGCTTGAAGTGGACAGAGATGTGTACGGATCCTACATCCTCGGGGTGCTACAGGAGGAGGACAGTGAAGACGAGAAGATGGACGCCATCCAAGGCATTCTGTCGGCGTTTCTGGTGAGGTTTTCCTTGGCTACCCCCGCTGTGGTCCCGGCATGTTGATAGAGTGGTACTACACATTGCTGGCGGCTTTGGTGTGCACATAACAGGATTCTCGTCACTCGAGCATTTACATGGCTAGTACAGCAACAACACCAAGAAGAAAACTTGTACAAAGTGTTTAGTGTTAATGCCTCGGGTTTATAATTGTTAATGTGTAGACCGGAATTGACTTTTTTTTCATGATTAGGGCACGTTTATGTATTGGACATACAAGACTAGAAGCTAAATGTTATGATGGGTATGATTTAGAGTATTAAGTGTGCTCCACACATGGCTAAGAATGTACAATCCCTTCTATGGCCAATGACTGCGCTCTACTGTCTGCTATAGTTAGCATCGGCTTTCTCCCCACTGCGCACGTTTCCAAGATGGAAACGGATCCTCCCGTATCAATATTCAGACTTGCTTCTGCAAATTAGCTGTCACCCCGAGCAAGACAATGTTTACTTACTTGTGCTCACCTGTGTGTTTAGCAGCAACATCAATGTTTATTAATAATAATAATTAGTCATTTCGCAGACACCTTTAATCAAAGCGACTTACATAGACTAGGGGGTGAACTTACAATAGGTAATGTAAAACCTGTGCTTATAAATGTCCCTTCTCTATCCCTTCAGGAAGAAGATGCGTTGGAAGATGTCTGCAAAGAAATTCTTAAACAGTGGTTGGAGAGCAGTGCTGGGTCCAAAGCCAAGAATGATCATGTAGATGGTATTTATCTCCCTGAATTGCAGATAAAATCAGTAGCAAAGAGTTAGACTATCAAATGCATCTTATTGCAGGTTTTGTAAATCTAAACCCAGCCTTGAATGCTTTGATTTATACTTTTCTGTTTTACTGTGTGCCTAACTGTAATGGATCTCTGCCAATCATGAATGGGTGTGACTAAGACCCAGTAATCTGTTTAATTAAATTGTAATGGCTTAAACTCAAATGCTCTGATTCTCCCCCCCCCTGTCTCCAGCGGAGGTGCAGGCAATTGCTAGCCTTATTGAGAAGCAGGCCCAGATTGTGGTGAAGCAAAAAGAGGTGTCCGAGGAGGAAAAGAAGAGGAAGGCAGCACTCCTCGCCCAGTATGCGAACATCACAGATGATGAGGCATATCCTTTATCTACCTTTCTTTTTTCTTTTTTTTTTTTTTTTTTTTAGCAAAAAAAAGTCCAGGTTTTTGTTCATATCACTTCATAGTATTTTTGGTTTGCAGTTATAGTCTGATGTACAATCATTGTATGTAGATTATTTAAAAGGTGCACATTGTCTGTGTCATAGTAAAAAAAAACAAGTAATCTAGAAAAAAAATCAAAGACTTGTTTAGAAAAGGGTAGTAATAAGTCGAGGTTCGTGTTTTATTCAACTTTCAAGGCTGGGTCATATTTAAGTGACGAAACCAGCTACAGGTGAGGAAAACTGAACTCTGATCCTAGAAACTGCTCTGGGGGACGGTTGCATTGTTTAGGCTGACTTATGCCAGTACTGAACTTGAATAACCCTGTATATAAATCCACCAATTCTGCTAGTTTCTTTAACACAAGCACTGAAGACGCAGGACCAGAGGAGAGCGGAGCAGCAGTCTGTACATTTGACACCAGCAAGTGTATCCTTTGCAGTGGCTTTCTTACTGGAGCAAATGTAAATCTCACAGGAATAACTTTTTTTATGTTGGACTCAAATGTATTACACAAGGTTTTTTGGTTGTCAGACACTTTAAAGTTAATTAAAAAAAAAAAAAAAAAAACCATGATTCACAGCTTTCTAAGGGCCTTTGTGTCATACAGATCACAGTTAGTTCCTATTTCATTGTATCAGGAAATAGAGATTTAATAATAAAAAATAAAAAAACACTGTATATGCCCAAAATGTTTTGATAAACAGTGCTATAGCTTTTAAGCAATCATTACAAAATAATCCTTAGGATAGTACCATATATTTTACAAGAAAGAAGGGCAGCTAATTACATCAAAACATACAGTACCTCAATTACTCAGTCAGTATTGCACATCATTACAAGTACACAGCCTTTGAGTAAAGTGTGTAAAAGTCTCTTGAAGTCTGCAGCCTCCTTCAAGCCCAGTAGCAAGCACAGTAGAGCCAGGTGTGCACATGTTTAATGCTTTCTGTGACTCATTCCTTTAACTCTGAATCAGCTCTGTTTAAAAACACAAACCTAGAAGATGTGATAAATGCCAAGAAAGTGGACAGGGAAAAGGCTCGAGAGGACTCGCACAAGAAGAAAGAACAGGACAAGATGCAGAGGGAAAAGGACAAACTACTCAAACAGGAGAGGAAAGACAAAGAAAAGAAACGGACTCAGAAAGGAGAGCGCAAGCGATAAAAGGGGGTTTCTGAACTTGGTTTAAAATTTTCAAAGTAACATGCTTTGTGGATAATGGATTTAGATATTTGCTGAACAATCTGTGTCCACTAAGAAACATTCTGAACTTGCACACTAACCTATATAAAATTGGAGGTCCAGGTGGCCACCAGCATTGTTTGGTTCGGCTCATATTTTTTCTTATGTTTTAATCCTTTGCAAAAATGTTATGTATTTTGCAGATCTCAGAGAAGTTGACATCATGGGTCAACATATAAGTTACTTTTATTATAAAGTGCCCATGTTAACCACTAACCACAAAGGGTGGAGGGAGGCATGCAAGTCAAGACTATTAGAATCTTAACAAGATATGTTCAGATCAACAATAAATAAGAATACAAGTTAAAGGGGTTTAGGCAAGATAAAGTTAACCCACCCAGATGTTCTGAGGAAAAAAAAATAGAGCAAATTATCAAATTCATGCATCCATCAATTGAAATGTAAACTACAGGCCATGTATCTGTATTTTACCACAAATTGGGTTTGCACCTCCAATAAAATACTTATTTGATTGTTTTCATGAAAATGTCAGTTACTATTGTACTTGGGTTTTCAGTAGACGTTACAAAGTATGTGCTAAATTAGGTGTAATTTCTTTTAAAATAAAATCCTTCTCACACAATATTTAATTTTCATACCTTTTAACTCAACAATCTTCTGTTTAAGATACAACCAGTGTCTTGTTAAATACTCAACATTTGCAAATTGAATAATTTGCAAACTGATCTTCTGCTCCATGAAACTATGTCGCTACTGCTGCTGAACATGAATATAACAGTGTGAATGTAACTACCTACACAGACAATGGTGATTTAGAGACTGCTATACAGAACAACTTGCACCATGTTCTGAAATACATGTATGTTTTTCTCAGACTTGTGTATAGGTTGCAGGACACAGACATAGAAACAAATGCTGTTTTAAGGCTGCTTTACAAAGAAACACTTTCAAAAGGTGTATTTTTAAAAGATTTTAAAATGTCAAAAAGCAAACTGTGGTGCAGCAACGATATATTACTATGCAACATCAATGGTCCCCCCCCCCACCCCCAATAAAATGCATTTGCTGTTCGAGTAATTTTTTTTAATATTTAAAGTGGCCCGCTTTGACAGTGGCAACTTTAGCCATCTGCGTGCACTGTACTGAGTTGGCTTTTCACTATCACTGTTGTTTTGCATGTAATCAATGTAGAAGAGATTTAGAGATTATTATTATTATTATTATTATTATTATTATTATTATATAATAATAATAATAATAATAATAATAATAATAATAATAATAAGATGTCTGCAGAGAGCATTCAAGTACTGTAAGCCAAATTCAAGACTTGTATCCAAGATTCCCGTTGTATGCAGACCACAATTCTGTTAATCTTATGAAATATTCTGTAATTCCAACCACATTGTAGGTGTATCCAGGATAAAAAGGGAATTGTCAAAAGTACAGCTCATGGCTAAGGCTGATGGCATACATATGGACTCCATTTAGCATCATCTCTGACACATTTTTTTTTAATAAGTGACAAACAGTGTCAACAGAACTTTAAAGAAATTCTACAATAAACATAGTGATATAACATAGGGCAAGACTACTGTCAAGGATAAACCTCATGAATAAGCTGTAGTTTTAATGCATTGGGTTAGGTTCACTTAAACTGGGTAACAGTGATTGAAACAACAGTTAATTGTCTGATGCAACAGATTGCATTAATTCCTGCTAAGAATTATTTACAATCTGTTTCAAATCAACAATTTCTGATGCAAAGATAAATCATTGTGGCCTTTTGTTTGAAGTCACACATGGATCTATCTTGCTATTTTTCGGTGTTTAAAAAAAATACATTACATATACAGTGGATACTATTTGGACCACCAAAGTGACTGATTTTAATAGAGGGAGATCTGCGGTTTTCTAATAGATTGGTCTTATTGGTGGGCTGGTCTTTACATGGGGCTATGGGGTCTACTGCACATGCAAATTTTTTTTTTTTTTTTTTAAATATAATTTTTACTTAAGACGAAAAAGAGCAACACTACATTATGCAACTCTCAAGACTGGATCCAGAAATTGCCTATATTTCAGAAATAGCTATATTAGCTCCAAAAAGCTTAATTAATCAAATCAACAATGCAGCCATCCAATTGAGTCTTCCTTCCCATCATTCTAAATAGAGATTTTACTTACACACTCAACCTTGTGCCCGACATTACTCTAAATGTCAATCACACTTCTAACCTTGGCTTTCAGAAATTTGTTTTCATATTCATTATAGGCACAGCTATGCTGAACTGCTGAATTCTCTGAGACACAACATAATAGCAACATGTTATATTACACTATAAATTAGGAGTAACCTTTTTTTTCAAACAAATAATAGGAATGTTGGCATGCAGTTAAACAGAGCAAGTCGTATGCTTTCAATTGAGAACGCTCCACAATGCATATTTGAACAGGACTGCTAAATAACAAGCACAAGAATAAATTGCAGAAAATACTTTTAGACAAACCAGTACAGAGCCTAACAATGTTTACAATTTTTGAAACACGAAGATTCATTTATAATCTTGTTACAGCTGTGGAACTAAAAATAACTGTAACAACTGTACTTTCTTGATCATTGGTTAAATGTTCATTTCATAACCTGTATCTGATACATTTTTATATTCTAATAAATAGTAAAGTAGAATTATTTTAAATAAATTACTTCTACTGACAATTACCTGCAATATTTAAATTAAAGTGTACAGCTTGCACTGCATTTTAATGTATCACTAATTCAATTCAGCTCAAGCAAAAAAATAAAAAGGAATTATTTAGACACCCCGCAGATGAGTTAACTTAAATGAATAAAAATGCATTTCTTCAAATGGTTAAATATAAAGGAAAGTACCTAAAGTATAAATCAAGCTGCAAGTTTAACCAAGCTTTTACTGCAATGACTAAAGCAAGAATACTCCTGGCAATCACAACACCAGGTACTGAAGCTTGGTGCAGCAGATTTTCTAGTTTTTATTGTACATTTTGTAGAACACCAGCTTAATCCTGTATATTTTAAAGGTTTTTCTTTTACCACAGTATTGCCAGACTACAAAAGAAAAAAAGTACATCCAAAATTTCTGATTCAATCATTTCTGCAATCTTACCATTTTTTTTATTCAATTGCACGTGTTTTTAATTTGATCTATTTATGTATTTATTTCCGGCAACAATATGACAAAATGTATATCTTTCCATTTTGGCTAAACTCTGTCTGACCATCAGCTTAGTTGCGTTAATAATGCAGTGTTAAAACAGCCACTGTGGAATTTACCTTAAAAATGTCTTATTGGAATTTAATCAAGTTCAGGATTACATAGGAAAAATAAGGTGCTGTACATGGAATTTGAAATTCAAAATCGAATAAATATTTAAAACCACAGCATACAATATCAGCTTCCTTACTTGTAATTTAACCTCCTCAGTCCTCACTTACTTAAAACGTCGAGCACGAACTAACATTTTAAGTAATGGATAATTTCTGATTATTTCTATTCATATTATGCATAATAAAATCACGTGTCTTAATTGTTCTTACACTGAGGCTGTCTGCCTGGATTGCAAACAGATCACTTCTTTATATTCTCTGATAGTACTGCAGACACTATCCTGGTTCTCCTCTCCACAGCTTGCTATATTCCCTGTGATATGCTTTCCATGTCTGTCTGTCCCTCTCTGTTACCTGTCACATTTTTTGGCAGTGTCATCTGCAGCGCACACCAGAGTGCGGTGCGGGATTTCCTTGTAGCTGCACTCATGTCCTTTATTGCTGCCGCCAGCCCTAGCACATCTAATAAAAGAGTAACAAGTTAAAACCCTTGGCATTGAAAAAGCAGAAACTGGGCCAAACTCACCAAAAAAAAAGTTAATATTAGCAAATTTACAGTACTGTTATTTTGAATAAACATTTAATTAGTTTGGTTTAAAAAATAATGATGCCACCAAAGCCATTAATGTAATAAATTAAGTTCTGTGATTGGCTGAACAAGATCACATGACCGTGCGGTAATATCTGTCTTACCACACGGCTATGACATCATAGACCAACTTACCTACCTGATCTATTAATATTACTACGCCTTAATAGTAACAATGATCTAAACAGTGTTTCTGTAGGTAAAATGTCAACATACAACTGAAACAGCATTTAAATCATTCAACAATCTGTTTGTCTTTTTTCGTCTCTGTCACTAAGAATTACAGAAAAATCACAGCAAATATATTGTGGTATTTATTTAGTCTGAGAACAGAACAAAGAAAGTAGCAGTAGCAGTAACACTATTCAAAAGCCATCTGAGAAATCACCATGCAAGTCTCACTCAACATATAAATGCAACTGTATATGCAGCAGCAGCATCTACTTATTAAACTAAATATCATCTTATAAAACTGACTAGCGAGTCTGCAATATTTAAACTCGACACAACAGATACATCTCACCACTACCCTCCGATTTAAGAAACATATTTAAAACAAAATTAAAATCTCTCCTGCTCTGCTGACACAACCGTTAGGCTTTTAAACAAGGTCGGGTTCGGCACAGAATTCCATTGTGCTCGCGGCAGACGAGAAGGACTGCGGAACTGCACAAACTGACACGGAAGTCCTTTAGTCCACATATCACCTAATGCTGGTTTACAATCTTGGGAAATTATGCAGGTTACCGGCATCTGTGTGAAAATAGCCTCAGAAATTATTGGTCAGCTTCTCTTGAAGACCGCAAAGCCTGAATAGTATCATTTCTTACAAAAAAAAAAAAACATTCGGATCCCCTCCCTTGAATGCCACTGCAGTGCAGTGTTTGGCTATTCCATGAATCCTCTCTCAGATGTGGGAAATCAGTCTGCTTCCAATTCACAAATGTCATTTCATGTCAAAAAATTTTACTATAAATGGCAATGTTCAATGTAATGTTTATGGCAAATAAAAAAGTGGAAAAAATATGTTACAATCAAATCTTTATGGACTATTTTTTCTCAGTGGAAGGATACATAATATATTTCTTATTTTTTTCCTTAAAAAAGCTAGTTTGCCTCTTGCCTCACAATGCACCCAGGGCGTATGGTAAGAATCGCCTTAGCGCACACCGTTATGTTTACATCACTGATGATAAGGTTAATGTTTTAAAAGGCCATACAGATGTACTTCTGTTTTTGTTCATACAGAATAAGAATGCCTTATCACCTCTGTCTTCCTGACACCGAGGTGTTCCTTGTCGCTGACGATTGGATGTGTTGATAATTTCATCTTTTCTCCGTGCCTGTGTGATGTAAATGGCTTCCAGGTGTCTATCCAGCGCTGTAGAGATGTTGGCATGGAGAGGGAAGCTGCGCAGACGCTCCATTTTTCCCAGCAGAGCCACAACCTAAATAAAACCAGACGATTTCATCTGTACTGGGATAATTTAATCATAAAACACATTTATCCCAACAAAACACTACACCAGTACGTCAATTAAGTAAATTTTCTAGCAAAAATGGAAATTACAATTAAGAACGTAATTATGCTAGCCAGGGCTCTACATTTAGATTTTTAACTACTGGCCCCTTGGGCCACTGAGCTATTACAATAGAGACTGGATATGATGTAAATAAAATGTTGAATTCACAACAAATATTAAGCTGCTGTTTTATCTGTAAGTCTGGGAAACTGACACCAAACAAGGCAAAATGTTGCTTTTATTTTCTCTGTTATGATGAAGCCTCCACTCTAAATGTTCGTCTACATTTTTTTCGTAATTACATTCTTTATGATTCTTTATTCTTTATGATTTATTGATTTATTTTTTTGCTAGCTACCATTACTGCTTGGGGGAAAACGACTACCTAGAAGTTATTCTGAACAGATAGTACTGTAATGACTGCTGCAGAACGTAGTGTCTAGTTGCTGCATTTTTTCTCCAAAGTTCTCAGGGAGATATTACTAATTAGAATAAATCTAAATATTTAGGTTTTTATTTACATTGTTTGTCATTAATTATTAATGAAAACATTCAGCCTACAGTTTGATTTTTTTTTTTAATTTACAATGTTCCTAGTTTGTTTCTATTACATTGTGCCAATTTGTACCCTTTTTTCTGAAAGCCCTTTGATTAAAACCATTTAGAAAGTTGTTTTTTTTTTGGTCATATTTTTTCATGCATTTCTAGCTTCATCATTGCTGTCAATGTATCAAACACTTGTGCTTATAAAAAACAAACTAACTAACAAATTACAGATTTTTAAAACCGAAAAATACGAAATCAGGAAAAAATAAATCAGAAAATTGAAAATAATAAAATGGACTTCAAAGGGTCCTACAGATTCACTGTGAATACATACCCTGGCTTGTTCCCGTAGCTGATCCACAATCAGTCGATCGACCCGTGAAGGGTTAGAGGGGAGCCTCGGAGCGGAACTGTTGTTGGCACTTGACACTCGTTTTCCAGGATGACTTTTTGCCAGAATACACTCGGTCTGTACAAAACACAACCACAGTGTATTCAGTGAAAATGCTTTAGGTAATAAAAACTGTGGCCTTTGTATTAACAGAAAATACACATGCTGCTTGGATTAAGAAATTAAACATAAAGTGTTAGAGAGGTCCTGTTTGGAATATGAATAAAAACTTTTAGTTGTTTTTTTTTTTTTTTTTTTTTTTAAAAGAATACCATGTTTAAATGTCATTAGTTTTCTAACTAACTTGTTTGTTACTAATTCTGTTTAGAAGTTGTGCAAATTTTGTTGCAAATAACTCAACTACATTTCCTTCTTAAACAATGAAATAAAACATCATAACAGGAATATGAAAAATACCTTTTTTAAAAACACGTTTTACCTTTTTTCTTTCCTTTTCTAATGCTCTCCACTGTTCATAACACTCCTCCAGCCGAACATGAAGTTCATTTGCAGGCCCACTGCGGTTCTTTAGCAGTCTGGGGAATCTAACAGGTGGAGCAATGCCGAGAAAAGGTATATCCCCACAAAGAAAGTCATTAAAATAGGGGTAAAAGTGATTGAACTCATCAACTGGAAGCAGCTCACTCAGATTCATAGGTGTAACAGAATTGCCGTAAGGATGGTTGGACCTCGAGGGAAAACTCCCTGAGCCAAGTTGCAGGTGGCTGGTGTTTTGCCTGGTGTCAGCTGTTGCATACAGATAAGGTAAGTACAAATTTTGATTCTTTTTTCCATGGCTATTTAAGTTGTTGTCTCCACCAGCTTGCCTTTGAGGGCTGTAATAACCTAGAAAATCAAGATAGGGGTTCTTCACCAAGCCCTGTCTATTCTCTCCCTCGTCTGGGTTCTTCCTCGGTGGGTTCTGTTTCCCAGTAATGTCATAGGCACTGTATCGCTGAGACGTCATTCCCTCACTGAGGAGACTCCCCTGCTTTGTTTTCTTATCAGACTGCATTTCCATCTCACTTTCTCCAATTGCTTTACTAATTCCTTCTATATTAGCAGCTGACTGACCCTGGCTGGTGCTTTTGTAGGTGAACTCAGTGCCATAAAACTTGGAAGCCTCATCCTGGCTGTACTCTGGAAAGTAAGAGATGCTCCTTGGAGACTGCTGGGCAGCTTGTGGTACAAACTCTGACAAGGAATGTGACAGCATTTTTGAAAGACTGGGCACCTGGCTGTTTGGCGTTGGCTGGTTTCCTTGATTCTGACACTGGCTGCCTTGGTTCTGATATGTTGTGACATTACTATATTTCTGGATGTTTGACCAGGCTTGTCTGTTTTGGAAGGAACCACCTGTGTACACTGAACCAGACAGAGTACTTGGTGGCTTGAAATACTCAGCCTGCTGTGGATTACATTCTGATAACTCTTTCTTACCATAATCATTACCTAGTGTTTGTGTCTTGAATCCACAATCAGGTGTGCTTTTCAATCCAAAGTCATTGCCCAACATCGTCTCTTTTTTAAACTGCATTTCTTCAGTGTCAGCAGCAAAAGGTTTGGGATATTTAAAGTTCTGTTGGTCTGAAATCTGGTCTTCAAATTGTTTCGGTCCTGTCTGCTTTGCTTGGGAACCCTTACTGAAATAATCCAGTTCAATAGTTGGTACTGCAGGCTTGTTGGCCATTCTCTTCCCTTCTTGCAATGAAAATGGCATGAATTTATTTTGTTTGACTCTACTGTACTGAGAGAATTCAGAGTAAGGACCACTGCACTCATCATCAATCTTGTTTGGCAGAAAACGGGATGAGACGATATCTGCTGTCTGATCAGGCAGTAAATCAGTGCTGCTGAACCCACTATCTTTTCTATATGTATGAACATCAGACCTCTCTGATTCTTTCAGTGTACTGGGCAGTCTGCTCTGCAGCATATCCACATAGGAGACACTCTGGTGGCTTTCCTGGATCTGCAAAGAGTAAGGGTCAGTATCTCCATGACTGGAAGAAAAGAGCCACTGATCTGCAAGATCAAAACTGTTAAATCTCTGATAAAGCTCATCAGTATTCTGCTGTGATCCTTGATAACCATCGGTCAGATGCTGCCTCTGGCCTCTGGTGAATGGCTCTGGGCATAATGAGTGCTGTGGATAGGATGAATATAATGGCTTTTTAGTTTCAGCATGAAAGTCTTGCTGGCCAACCTCCCTCTTTGAGTTTGATGACCATATCGATTTTAAATTGGAGGAAGCACTCCTACAAAAACGAAACAATAAAGGTATAAGTTCATTTTGGTTTCAGAAAGCAGAGGCATTTTATAAATATAGATTGCACACAATGACTGACTAACCCTTCAGCAAAGAAGGTTTCTGTTTTATCTGGTTCTTCCAGAATGTTTGACACCAATCCATAAAGGTCTGCTTCACTGCCACATTCATTTCCATCAAGCAAAGTCCTAAATAGGAAAAGACAAATAATGTTGAAAATACAGATACACCAAACAAATTGAGCACCTTCAATGCATTCTAGTTTTCTCTGAATATATTATATTAAGAATATATACCTAGTTTAAGAATTATTTAGGAATGCATTACAATGTATGGTTTCAGATCTTCACCGTTGCATGTCAACGTAAAAAATGACATTTGCATTCATTCTACAGCTGTTCGGTTCAGAGGACAGTTTTATTGCAAATAAAGTGATAACGTGAAAAAAAAAATGTTTTAAATCAAATACATACATAGGACTTAAGATCAATAGGCAACCTCTGTTCCTGTTGTCACTAAATCTAGCAGCATATCAATTTATTGAAGCCTGCAAGCAGTACACCATGGGAATTCTCTGCCAGGACTTGTCACCCACCCGACCAGTAGGATTTGCAGTTCGGCTAATTATACCCAGTACCCAGTACCCCCTAGGATTCCAGTTTATGGGGTGTATTAAAACATTTTGGGGTGATTTTATAAAATCACTTAGTACTAAAGTGAAACTACACTCAATTCCATGTTTAGTTTCCACAATCTATTTCAATTCTTCTGTATTTAAATCATTAGTTGAGAAAACAGACATTACAGCTGCACAACAGCAAGAGAAAAGCTGTACAGAACCATATACTTTCTTTATGTAATGTCAGTAATGTCGTGATAATCGTAATATAATCCTTGTTAGTATATAATCAGAAATGCATCAGGCTAAACAGTCTCATTTTTACAGTCTCTTTGTATGCTGCTGGGTGTTGGGTTGTCATCAACTGTTTGTGTTAAAAAAGTGTGACTTTAACTATTAAGCACTGCAGGTGCTGTTATCAGCTTCAGTTGTTTTATTCAGAACCTGTGATAACCCCTAAATGATTATCAGAGCCTCTGTAATAATCTCCCCAGTATCATAAACTAGAACTGAGACAAATGGGTAGGTGGGCATTCAAAAAGATAATGTACCAACTATGCAATCTGAAGCCCCTTTCACACAGGCATGTTCTATCCGGGTCAGGATCCGGTGTCATGTGGGTCGGCTACGTGATTTCACACTACTTTTGATAAAGCAGGGTTGATCTGGGTGACAGACGCACGTACACAATGCGTATGTCAATGCCCTTGAAGCAGCTTGTTACGGACGTTTCCATCCAAGCTTCTCTTGATTGAATCGTCGGCCCAAATGTTGATTACTGCAAATGTTTCTTAATCCCTGCTGCAATCTGGCTCATGCTGTGTCTCAAGCAACAAAAATATGGCTGAACTGAATAAACAGAAATGATTCTTGCAGAAGTGAAACCTTCACACAGACGTGGCTCTTTGTTATTTCGTCGCCTTATGAGCAGCCGCCTTGCATTTTGTCTCGCTCAACCTGGGTCAAAGCATGTCGACCTACATCCTGAGGTGTGTCGCTGCGACCCAGGTTAAACCAGGTACAACCCAGGTACGTGGTTTATCACTACGAAGGATTGTAATCCGGGTAGCCAGAACTCCTGTTGGCACCCAAGTAATAAAAATTGGAGCTTGTTCAACAAAATTCACTATTATCCAAAGCTGTCTGTGCCTATGGGAGCATAACAGTATAGGATCTAAACTTGACTGGGACCAGCTTCCAGGCACTTTATTCTAATTATAAGTGGTTATAATTAAGTATGTGATTTTGTCACAGTAAAAACATGCCTCTTAATTTTAACATGAAATTTAATTTTTTTTTTTTAAATACCAGTAAGTGCTCTGGCTGTAAATTGAGAATTTTACAATATCCTTTTTGTTAATGTCTATTCAAACACATCTGTGGTTTTGGTATTACAAGATGTACATTAAAATATTAGAAGGATTGTTCTGCATTTACACTGTTAACTGGTTGAGCATCTCAGGGGAACAACTGCAAGAGCTGCAAATCGGGGTTCATGCCTTTTAGGTCCTCCCTTTTGGTTTTGCATTATCAAGTGTATACAGAGGAATAGTTTCTACACAAAAGGCTTCGGTTATCAAATTTTAAAGGTGCTCCCTCCGCTTTCATGAAATTGTTTGGGATATAGCTCTGCTAGTTGCTTAGAACTTAGCTTCGCCAATGTTTTTATAGTTCTGTGTAAGTATTCACCTTTATTTGATGTTTGCTTGCCGCTTTAACTTTGCACTCAAACCAATTCAAAAGACGGAACGGCTCCTTTCCTACTTTCACATGGAGTGGAAAGAATTGTAAAAATACACGGGTTCCGTGACCGACGTGATCACTGTGACAAAAAAACATACAGTTATAATTAGATCTGTAAAATTTCAAACAAAAATAAAATATTTTAGTATTTTAGAACTTTTTGTGATGTATTGTTTTATGAGGACCTCACATTAACTTCAACTGTCATCATTTATAGAATAATGCAAGACTGCTGGGTGTATGTACCTTAGTGAACGGAAGGTTTCTTTTTCATCTAATGTTTCTGTTTATATGGGTGAAAGTGACCAATGATCATTTTGACTGAAACTCCTGGGGCAAAATCAATCTTTTGGCCGAGGGTCAGGCCCCCCAAAGGTCTGGCGTTGTACATGCCCCCAGATGCATTTTGAGCCATTTTGGACCACTTTCAGAAGCAAAATTGAACTTGACTTTGTAGAAAAAGAAACTTCACTTACAGCTTGTCATTTTACCAGATAGGTCAACCTGACAAAATCACACATAAGGCTAGTTAACAAACATAGTTTTTGAAATGTTAGTTTTAGTAATTGCAAACTGACAAAATTGGGCAGATGTTTCAGCATAACATTTTCACTATGTACTTACTGAGCATGCATTAATTACAAATATATGCAAGTAGCACAACAGTGCTACACCTAGAACTCCCAACTACAGTTTATTAAAGGAAAGTGTTAAACAAACAAATAAGCACTGTTCTTCTAAAGATAAGTATTCCCTAAGTAAGGCAGTTTAAAATGTTAGAAGCACTGGTTTACTATATAAAAAAAGACTTAATTCTGATGCAAATGTGTGTGTGTGTGTGTGTGTGTGTGTGTGTGTATATATATATATGCTGACTAAAACAATATCAGTAGTATATAGTGCCTATAGAAAGTCTACACCCCCTAGAAAATGAATTAAAAATAAAAACTGAAATAGCTTGGCTGGCTAAGTGTCCACCCCCCTTGTAATAGCAATTCTAAATTAGGTCAGGTGTAACCAATTTCCTTCAAAATCACACACCAAGTTAAGTGGCCTCCACCTTTGTTAAATTGTAGTGATTCACATGATTTCAGGATAAATTCAGCAGTTCCTGTAGGTTCCCTCTGGTGGGTAGTCATTTCAAAACAAAGACTAAACCATGACCACCAAGGTGCTTTCAAAAGAACTCTGGGACAAAGTTGTTGAAAGGCACTGATCTGGGGATGGATATAAAAAAATATCAAAGGCCTTGAATATCCCTTGGAGCATGGTCAAGACGATTACTAAGAAGTGGAAGGTGTATGACACCACCAAAACCCTGCCTAGATCAGGCCGTCCCTCCAAACTGGATGACCGAGCAAGGAGACTGATCAGAAAGGCTACCAAGAGGCCAATGGCAACTCTGCAAGAGCTACAGGCTTTTATGGCCAAGACTGGTCAAAGTGTGCATGTGACAACAATATCCCAAGCACTTCACAAATCTGGCCTGTATGGTAGGGTGGCAAAAAGGAAGCCATTACTCAAGAAAGCCCACCTTGAATCCCATTTGAAGTATGCAAGATTTTGATTTCCACTACATGAGAGTAGATGTTAAACTTCATGCTGATCTGAACTCGGCTCTTGCCAAGATAAGCACCAACTAAGACGCAGCTTTGCAGTAAACTAATGTGATCCATCTGCATCTCCATCCATTTGCTTTGTTTTCCATCTGATGATGTAGATATCCTTCTGTCTGGTGTCGATTACTGAAGTGTAGTGCTGACTCCAGGGATCAGCTCATTTTGCCTCCACAGCTCATCAGCACACGCAACAGCTGCGATGCTGGCTCCGGGGATCAACCCAGTGCGGTCTCCCCAGCGCATCAGCACGACAACCATCTGGATTGAGCTATGTAGGGTACATCTCTGGGGTCTTCAAGTGGGCACCTTCCATCCTTGGTGTTTCGCTGACTAGCCCACGACACCTCAAGAGGGCTCAACAGTGATTCTGGCGTCCCAGTATCACCCCCCTCCATCTCCCACTCAGCTCAGCCCAGCTTACTTACCTGTACATCAGCGTTGCTTTCTTTCTATTGCGCTTGAGATTCCCATCCAGAATCTTTCTGTCTCAACCACAGCCAGTTGCTGCTCCTTTCTGCTGCTTCAGATAAGTTCTTCACTATGCGACACAACTCTTGGCCACTAAATCCGACGTCTCTGAGAAATCGGGTTGTAGTGTGTGCCATAAATCCTCGACAACCCACCTCCACTGGGTAAACTTGGACTCTCCATCCTCGCTGTTCCGCTTCAGCAGCTAGTTGAACATACCAAAGTTTCTTCCCCTCATAAGCCTCATCCACAGCATCTTCCCATGGCATTGTTAACTCTACCAGATGTGCTGATCCAGACCACAAGACAATGTCTGGTCGAAGGTTAGTGGTGGCAATCTCAGGTGGAAAAATAAGCCGTTGACCAACATCTGCCAGCATCTTCCAGTCTCTAGCAGCTTCTAGTTGTCCTGGGCGAGACTTGGTTTTAACACCTTTTCTTGGTGGTTGCTCTCCTGGACAAAGGAATATTGTCTTTTGTGTGTAATGCTTTGATGGAACTGGTGGCAACTTGTTGGTCAGGTTACGTCTGTCTTCCAGTGTTAAGGCCAAACATCGCAGCACCTGGTCATGACGCCAAGTAAACCGTCCTTGGCTAAGACCCATCTTACAACCTGTCAAAATGTGCCTTAATGCTGCAGGTGATGAACACAGAGGACATGTGGGATCCTTTAGGTTCTGTGGTGATGGGAGAACATCATATGCTGGTCTGATGAGGAAACTGATCCTGCTCTGTTCCACTGTCCATAGGTCTTGCCAGCCGATCTTGCGTTGTTCCACTATCCCATCTCATCCATTCTCTCTGCTTGGCCAGTGAAACAGTCTTCACACACCTGATCCTCTCCTCCTGCTTTTGCACCTTACTGACTACCAGCTTCCTCCGTTGAGCTGGGGTTGCCTTGTGCCATGTAGGAGGAGCTGAACTGAGACTAAAATCTCATTTTCCATGCTGAACTTGCCCCATAATATCTCTGATTCGAAGGGCAGCGTTAGCATCTTCCACAGCTTTCTTTGCCGACCATTTTCTTCCAGTATTCAACACAGGTGCTGCCTCCCTTACGCATTTGTCGCGTGAATCTACTAATGTCATTTTCAGTTGGACTTTGGCGCACTTATACTCCTCGGTTAGAGCAGAGATTGGTAGCTGCAGTATTCCTTTACCATAAAGTCCTACTCTGCTGAGGCAGCGTGGCACTCCCAACCATTTCCTGACATATGAACTGATTAAAGCTTCCAGCTTCTCAACTGTTGTCAAGGAAACCTCGTACACAGTCAGTGGCCACAGCAGTCTTAGCAGTAGACCAAACTGAAAGCACCAGTTCCAGTTTGCCTGGTGCGCTGCTGTCTATGCTCTTCAACCCTTCCACAGCTTGTTGTCTAACTTCTCCCACACAAACATAAAAAAACACTCTGTAGCCATGTGGCAAAAAGTTTTTTGCTCTGACGAAACTAAAATGGAACTTTGTAGCCTAAATGCAAAGCTTTATATTTGGCGCAAACCCAACACAGCGCATCACCCAAAGAACACCACCCCTACTGTGAAGCATGGTGGTGGCAGCACCATATTATCAGGATGTTTCTCATTGGCAGTGACTGGGGCACTTGGCAGGATAGAAGGGAAAATGAATGGAACAAAGTACAGAGAAGTCCTTGAGGAAAACCTGCTGCTCTATGCAAGAAAGCTGAAACTGGGACGGAAGTTCACCTTTCAGCATAACAACGACCCAAAGCACACAGCCAATGCTACACTGGAGAGGCTAAGGAACAAAAAGGTAAATGTCCTTGAGTGGTCCACTCAGAGCCCCGACCTAAATCCAACTGAAAATTTGTGGCATGACTTGAAGATTGCTGTCCATTAACGCTCCCCAAGGAACTTGACAGAGCTTGAACAGTTTTGTAAATAAGAATGGTCAAATATTGCCAAATCTAGGTGTGCAAAGTTGGTAGAGACCTATCCCAACAGACCCACAGCCGTAATTGCTGCCAAAGGTGCTTCCACCAAGTACTAACTCAGGGGGGTGGAGACTTATCCAATTATGGTCTTTCAGTTTTGTATTTTTAATATAGAAATTTTTTCTCAATAAAAACTTTTTTTCCCCTTGACAGTGTGGAGTATGGTGTGTAGATAAGTGGAAAAAAAAAATACTCATTTAAATGCATGAAACTCTGAGGCACTGACGCATATTATCAGGATGTTTCAACAAAATGTGAAAAAAGTTCAAGGAGGTGTAGACTTTCTATAGGCACTGTATATTAACTGCATAAACGTAATTGCAGGAAGGACCCAGTCAAAAGTTGTTTCTTGTTTTATTATTCCTCTAAGAAATTGTGTTTCTGGCTTTGTGATTGCTTCTAAATATGGTCTATTGAGTTAGAGAGCAAAGTTTTTCCATAATAAAATAACTTAAAAAAAATAATGTAAGCTGCTTCTTGTGCAATCATACGCGTATTGTTTACTTGCGTATTTCAAAACGAAAGAACGACTTTGTTAGTTTTTTTAATTTAGTAGTCGCCAATTGTTTTCTTTTTTTTATCTTTTTCACCCAATTTAGAATAGCCAATTATTTTTAGGCTCCACTCACCACTATCACCCACGCGCTGACTCGGGAGGGGCGAACACGAACACATGCTGTCCTCCGAAGCCTGTGCCGTCAGCCGCCCACCTTTGACGTGTGAAAACATTTTAGTTTACAATGATAAAAAAATCCCCCCGGTTTTTATTACATTTCTACATGAATCATAGACATGGACCTGGAAGAGTCCATTTTGACGGATTTCCATCTACAGACAGAAAACTTTCACCAATGTGTTTACAGTCAGTTGGGTAGGTGAATGTCCATGAATAATTTGGGGGTGTTGATAAGAGCAAATCCAGTAAATAATAATCTAAACATTTTGTGAAAGAAAAATGGATTGCTAAGATACCTGTTCTTGATATAGTTCTGACAACAACCAAACTGCTTGTATTCATCTTCATGCGTTGACCAAGGAGTGTAGGGCAGGGGAGATTCAATAAGCATTGAAAAATCAGCAGAAGCAAATGGAGATGTGAATGGCTGAAGTGGGTCAAGGTTATCAGCAGCTTGGTTTGCCTTGATAAATAAACATATTGAAATCAAAAGTCAGAATAACACTGAGTTATACTTTAACACATACATTTTCATACACTGTTTATTTAAATAAGGCTCTTGATAAAGGGCCTTTACATTTCATAGCAGTTTAAGTCATCCAAGTTTTATTACTCACCACCTGAGCTTGTTACCTATGAACTATGGTTAAAATCAAACTGATATTCAATGGGACTCTTATCGCTCTTTCTCTCTTTCACATCTACGTGTGTCGAATGAATCATTAATTACAAATAAAATTAAATAGTAAATATGTTTTAATAGTGTAATTACATTTAAATTCTTGCCACTCACTGTTAAGGGTTACCAGGAAGTCAATATTATATTGCAGTTCAACTTCCATGGAAATATGCCTATATACATTATTTATTTTATTTTTTTGAGAGAATTAAATCAATTTGCAATGAGAAACAACTTAATAGTTAAAGCCGAAATCATGAATTTGAATAGGATAAAGATATTTACATGGTTAATGTATTATCACAAAATATATTTGTCAGTAAAATAACAAAACATATTTCTGCCTGGAACTAATTAAAAACTTTGCAGACATTTGGGTCAGTTACAACATACCAAATGTAGTCCACTTGATGTGTCTAACTAGTGGATTAAGCAGGTTTAGGCCACTTGATTAGACTAAAGTTAATTCACCTTCAAATGCCGATTGTAGCGTACCAGAACTTAATCATCAAAGGCAGATCATCTGCTAAATGAGATTAAACAAGATCCCGATTGCAGCGTACCAAATCAGATTCGTGATGATCCTATTCAAGTAGATTAACTTAGTACTGTGACAGATAAGACTAGCTTAGTATGCTTGCTCGTCCTAAGCATTTACTGCCTAAAATGTTTTGCAGAGACAGCTGCATTTTCCCCCTGAAATGACTAGTACATTATCTGAAAATGTTATTCCGTACATCTCTTATGCCCGTCACATCAGTGAGAATAAAGTCTCACACAATAAAGGTAATATATATATATATATATATATATATATATATATATATATATATATATATATATACCCCTACATTTAAAATACATTTTTTAGGCATGTACCTTTGCTACCGTTTTCAGTAGGGATGAAACGATTTTTCAATAGTACGATATATCGTGATTACGAATATTCGCGATAATCGTATTGTTAACACTTTTTAATTATTCGATAATCGTAGAAAACGATAGTCACATATTCACTAAACGTGCCTGGAAGCAGAACAGATGCTTTTCTCTCCAAATATGGGCACAATCATCGGTGTGTACTAGGGCTGCTACGATTAAATAAAAAAAAACACTTTTCGGTGGATTCGATTCCTCATTATATACATGGATATAAATACTGGATAATCAATTCAATAATTACATTTTGGTAATGCGCATCGCTAACAACATTATTTAAGTTTGTCAACGAAACGGCGCTGAACGCCCTGCCTTGCTATTTACAGTATTTCTGCCACAGTCAAGCAGTGGGCATGCTCTTCTTTTCCTGCTTGTGTTAACTAGCATCTGATTTACTGGTCCCATCCCACCAGCGAATCAGTTTTGAAAATTCTTTGTTAGTACGCCCCTCTGTGTATTCACTGTGCAAAAAAAACGTGAAACCTTGTATCCAGAGCAGGACGACAGGCTTATATTCCTGGCAGACAGTCTGTAAATAAATTGTGCACATTGAAAAAGTTAGTTTACACTGCTTTGGAGTTTCAAAATGAACTGTTATATAATGAATATTTAACAATATTCAGTAACATTAAAAATAAATAAATAAATGATAAGTGATGTTAAACCCAATTTTGGAGTAAGGATCAGCTAGCGGGTATGCAATTTGTGGTAAGTAAATCATTATTATTATTATTATTATTATTATTATTATTATTATTTATTATTATTATGTTTTAGGCCGGGATTTCTGCATTGTGTTTCACAGATAGTGAAGGTTAGGTAGTACAGTATTAACAAGATGCAATGCATGATGCTGCAGCTGTCACTGAATTTAAAAAAAAAAAAAGTTTTTCCTAAATTCGTGTCTAGTTTAATAGCTTACATTCCAAAGTACTGTAATCGGTTTGGAATAAATATTTTAGTAACACTCCTGTAGTACGTTAAACTTGCTAGACTTCTTGCAAATGTTGTGTTTTTTTTTTTTTTTTCTCTTGACGCTACCGAGGCGTAATTACCCCTCGCATTCAATTGTTGTGCACAAGCTTTTACTGAACTGCAATGATATTAAAATAATAACGTCATGGGGAGAGGAATGCACCGAAAATGTATGGTGCAATCATCAATATTTGCTAGAATGATTATATTTTGTGTGGCCAATTAATCAATTGCTATTCTGAGGCTTAACTGACAGCCCTAGTGTGTACTTTCACTACAAAAAAATATATAGCGGGGAAATACAGTACCATAGGCTGTACATCCAATCTGCAGAATGAGGCAAAAGCACAACAACGAAAGCAGGAACATGCCCTTCCATACTTAGTACCCGGTGGAGTTAAAAAACGTCAGCAGTCAACCAGCAAGGTCACTTTAAAAACCCTCAATTATCAGTATATAATTTCAATACGCCCATTAAAAAGTACACGTTATAGTCTATCATACCACCAGAAAAACAGGCTACCTCGGGTAAAGTTGATAACAGTATTGAAATGTGTTTTCTTAATTATAAATGAAATAATAACAAAAAAGGAATAAAAAAAGGAATATGCATAAAGAACATCTTGCCCATACTACTCAATTCCATACTTACATTGTATAGTACAAAATAATTTATTTTGCAGACTATTTGAAAAAAAATTGAGAATAGTTAGCAGTATGTGTAAGTACTTTAAAGCAGTATGTGCAACTACTTTAAATGTTTTGAAAGAAATACAGATGCTTCCTATTTTGCAATTATGTACTGTTTCTAAGTACATTGAAATAAATGTGTAAATAAAGCAGAAGGAAAAAAAGCTTGCAGTCCCATTTCGACAGACTTAAACTGTATATTTTTGCAACTATTAATGATGGTCATATAAGGACAATTTCAATAAGATTATTTTTCTTTCACCTGTCTGCTTGTAAGTTTTTTCATTCTTGCTAGAATCTTGCTCTTTTTTAAAGTCTGTAGCTTCCTTGTGTTGCAGACCATATCCCACAGAGAAAAAAAGCCATAAATTGTCATTTTTTTCTTTTCATTCAGTTTAACAAAGTAATTGAAAAACAACCGCTACTTTCGTGATAATCGGTGTATCATGAAGTGGGCTCGCAATTATTCGTATCGTGGAAATTTACTATCGTTTCATCCCTAGTTTTCAGTTTAACACAATAACCTTTAAATTAATATGCTTTAACTATACACGACGAATGATCCATTATCACGCAATTCAACTTTTCTCTATGTGCAGCAATGTCGCGTATGATCTGCCAGTTTGAAATGTTCACAAAAATACATGAAATTAATTTTTAGTTAAATATATCTGATGAAATAAAAATGCGTCTTTCTTTTTGTACAGGGATCCCTTTATATATTTATCTGACACTGAATTCCACAGATCGAATTAGTAAAGAAGGGTTTATACAGTTATGGCATGGGTGAAAGTGCCCAATGATCATTTTGACCGAAACTCCTTAGACAAAACCAATCTTTAGGCCAGGGATCTGGGGGGCACCTAGGTCCCCCAAAGCTCTGGGGTTGTACATGCTCTCAGATGCATTCCGAACCATTGTGGACCACTTTCAGAAGAACATTTGAACTTGACTTTATAGAAAAAAAAATTCACATGTGGCTAGTTACAAACATAGTTTTTGAAATGCAATGTTTGCTCCAGCACTTACTGATTGCGGGCCAATTTGGCCTCCTACCAACATTTTCCGGGGATATTTTCTTTAGCGAGGGGGTCAATATGTTTTATGATTTAGAATTCAACACAACCACAGTATTAGTATACTGAGCTTGTGTTTCTGAACAACAAAAATAAAATTTAAAAACATTTTTTTCATTTAGTCAGTAAGAATTAAGTCTTTTTAAATTATCTTGTTAAAAAAAAAAAAACACTTTTTTGCAACTTCTGTGCAGAAGATTCTGCCTTTCCTTTTCATTTGTGAACTTTGCCAGTGCCTTCCAGTAATCAAACTCATTCAAGTGAGGTCCCTCAAAAATGACCACCCAATCTGTAATGTTAATATGTGAAGTAACGTTATTAGAAAAATAATTAACGGTAGTTAAGATAAATAAGTAAATAAAATTGATGAAAAATTACATATTTACATACATTATTCCTGTAAAAGCAAAGATGAAGTTTAAAAAATGTAGCGTTTTTAAACTGAAGGTGCTGTTTTTAAACTTTTACTGCACTTCAACGGTAAGTATACACTTCAAACTAAACAACAAATAGCAAGCATTTCTCACACTGTCTCGCTCTGTCGCTCTCTCTCTCTCTCTCTCTCCAGTCAAAACTAATCGATCACCACTTGACAGTAACTAATCAGAAGAGGCACGACTGTTTTGGTCTAGCTAACTGATACGTTTACAACATGTCTAAGTGTTTTTCACTGCCCAGTGGACTGAGCTTGGCAACACGTTGTTGCTGACCTTGTCAAAAGTCGTGTTTCTGCTGCCATTCCTGTCTGGAAATGGCGCTTGCACTAACTAAAAGGACTCGCTCGGTGTGGACACTTTGCACACACCAGACCCCCGCCCTACTATTGCTATTTGCATTTCTATACAAATATGAATGGACCTGGGAGAAGCCATTTTGATGGAATTCCGTCTATAGACGGAGCACTTTCACCCATGCTATCTATGGCCAAACGTTTTGCACCAGCTAGAATTTTATGATCGAGCCCTAACTATATGAACATAATTTAGATATTTTATTTAAATCATGTAATCAAATAAACAACAAAATTATTTCGCAAAAATCTACCGGAAGCCATCATAATAGTACGGTATTCCATGCTAGATTCTGAAATGTCAAAGTGTTCAATTGGTCAGTTTTTTGTTAAGTAAATATAAAAAATAGTTAGCAGTATGCAATTTAATATAATCACGTAACACGACTGAGCAGGTTTCATTCAACGTTACGAAGCAAAATGGTTTAGGGTGATGCAAAACTTTTGTCCATCTGCTTGGTACGCTGCAATCAAGTTATTACAATCAGACATGCAGGACTTTCTTCTAGTCCGCATTACCAGTCTTGATGTGACCCAAAGCACTGGTGCGCTGCAATTGACCCTATAGGTTTATAATTGCCATGTTTATTGAACTGCGCAATAATTCAAAGTCTTCTTACCTGTAGTTTATAGGGTGTGAAGGACGAATCGGAGCTTGCCATTGCATTGTTAAATACACCGAGAGACGCGCTTCCACTACATGGACCAGCGTAATAACGGTGTGTGCTTTTCGGCGCACTTTTAGGCTAGTAAACGACCAAATAAAAATGTTAACAATGCAAACATTAAACTGTCAATCACTGTTTACACCGTGTAAAAAAATGATGCATAAATGTACAATTGCAGTCCCCCACTGCTGACTTTTCCAAGCACTGCTCTAATTTTCTGACTACTACTAGGCCACACGTGCTACACTTTATCTGACCACGGCAAAACTGTGACAAATTCTCGAATGATACGCTAGTAATTAAATACCTAAAATCACAAAGCGTTTCTAGTTTAATCTCTGAATGACTGTGTTATCGTATCGTACATCGTTATTTATACAGTATTTGCAATACTCCAATATAAATACAATAAAATAAAATTATCTGGTAAATATGAACTGTAGATATGAAAATACGTCATCATTAACTAAATATAATCATTCAAATTCACTTGTGTACATTACTTAACAAATATTTGCCGAATTGTATTTTCTCATTAAAAATCCCGAGGCCACATTTTTTGAGAGAAGCTTTGACATCTAAACTATTTAACACAGCCTCTGAAATGACTTACCTCCATGAATTAACCGAATTATAATAGGAGTTAGTAATTTTCGTCGGATTTTACGTCGCTTGTGCTGTTATTGATAATATTTAATCAGTGTTGAGCACCATGATTCGCTCTGTCCTCCCGCTCCCTTCTCTTCTTCGTCGAAGGCTGGCTGAGCTCGAGCGCGGCCGTTACATTTGGTAGAGGGCTCTCTCGAGCGCTTCTGTTCCGCGCGATGCCCTCACTCTCTCGCCCCTGGCACTCGCGTTCGCCGCGTCGTTATTGGCCAGCGGCGGGCCTGGAGACAAGACAGCGGCTTCAGATAGGAGGGCAGATGGCACACGTCACTGCCCAAGCTCCTCAGTATAAAGTATAGATCACTTCCAAGTATGGCATCGACTTTCAAAATGTCGATTACAGTATGTGATTTTTTTTTTCTCTCCATTATTTACAATAATTTGAATTTCTCATAGCTTATAAGTTATTAATGTAATGTCGTGATTTGTATTGGATTTATTTAACACGTTATATGTTCCATAAAGTTTTAATAATAATAATAATAATAATAATAATAATAATAATAATAATATAGCTAAAAAAAATAATAATAAAAAAAAAAAAAAAAAAAAAAAAAATAATAATAATAATAAGACGTTAATCTGTGGACTAAGGTGGCCCATTTTGTATGTTTTAGTATATTACTGTATATACAGGTTGAGTTTGAAAGGCAATTATAAACACCTGTGATATGTAGCACAAACGTTTCTCCCTCATAAATGAGCCGCTTCCCTGGCATATAGTCTGTACTATATAAAAGTTGCAAGTTACAGAGCTAATAGTAGGCACTCATTAGTCCTGCACTAATAATAAGGCTACCAGATTTCCAGGGCCTTCTTCAATTTACTGACACCTTAGCAAATCTGAAGTCATTAAAATAACAGTATATAATAACACAATCCTAGTTTAAAAATTAAACATCTCGTGTATTTATTGCAGATCATAACAACTCACTGTTTTCTTTCTATTGCCACCTAATGAAAATCTGTTAAATGTAGAAAAGCCAGATTAGAAATACTAGTTCCGCTATCACCATCTAAACATGTGCTATACACTTAATCAGAATGATGATTAAACTCATTATCCATGATATTATTTGTGGTAGTTTTGAATGGCCCGAACACAACCTAATACATTACTCTGCTGTCAACTTGCTCAGCACACTGACACAGTTTTGTAAAATCTAAATAGATTTTACTGTTTCTGACCTTGACAAAAAAAAAATAAGTCTGAAAACTGCGACCATCCCAGTTTTCCCGGGATGTCTAGTAACCCTAAGTAATAACTGATAGCTGCTTGCCTATTGGATCTAGAATTGATTATTGTAATGCACTTTCCTCTGGTATCACAAAAGGTGTGGTTTTACAGCTCATTCAGAACACAGTATAGAATTCTGACTAAACCCAGATAAAATGAACATATTACCTCTCTTTGCACTGGCTCTCTGTGCAGTTCAAAATGTGTTTCTCTGTGTGTCTGTGCGCGTGCGTGTGTGTGTCTCTGTGTAATACCCTTGGGTTCTGTATATGTAACCTCTCACCTGTGTAATACCCTGCTAGGTGGGCTCTGTATATGTAACCTCTCACCTGTGTAATACCCTGCTAGGTGGGCTCTGTATATGTAACCTCTCACCTGTGTAATACCCTGCTAGGTGGGCTCTGTATATGTAACCTCTTACCTGTGTAATACCCTGCTAGGTGGGCTCTGTATATGTAACCTCTCACCTGTGTAATACCCTGCTAGGTGGGCTCTGTATATGTAACCTCTCACCTGTGTAATACCCTGCTAGGTGGGCTCTGTATATGTAACCTCTCACCTGTGTAATACCCTGCTAGGTGGGCTCTGTATATGTAACCTCTCACCTGTGTAATACCCTGCTAGGTGGGCTCTGTATATGTAACCTCTTACCTGTGTAATACCCTGCTAGGTGGGCTCTGTATATGTAACCTCTCACCTGTGTAATACCCTGCTAGGTGGGCTCTGTATATGTAACCTCTCACCTGTGTAATACCCTGCTAGGTGGGCTCTGTATATGTAACCTCTCACCTGTGTAATACCCTGCTAGGTGGGCTCTGTATATGTAACCTCTCACCTGTGTAATACCCTGCTAGGTGGGCTCTGTATATGTAACCGCTCACCTGTGTAATACCCTGCTAGGTGGGCTCTGTATATGTAACCTCTCACCTGTGTAATACCCTGCTAGGTGGGCTCTGTATATGTAACCGCTCACCTGTGTAATACCCTGCTAGGTGGGCTCTGTATATGTAACCTCTCACCTGTGTAAGAGAAGTTTCAAGAAAGCATTGAGGCAACCTTGCCCAGCACAAAGCAAATAGGCACAACTGTAAAACCGATGGGGGCCAAGGTTGCCTAAATGGTTTTTTGAAACTTGGCTTGTGTTTTTGATATCTCCACTTTAAATGGCTGGGCACTTTTGATAACTTGGCGATTTTGTTTCAGACATACATTTGCGCAGATAAAAGTGCCTGGGGTCTTAATTATTATTATTAATTTTTTTTTGCCTGCGATGCGTGCGACTAGTCCATTTTAAAATATCAATAAATCGTTTGATGTACATGATACAGATGTCAAATTAAATGCGTTCCCCAGTATATTTCCATGTTGACAAAATATGTTAAGTGTCATTAAACTTGCATGTCCTATAATATACATGTGTGTGGATAAAAGAGCCTAGGTGCTGCAAAAAAATATGTCAGGAGAAAAAGGAGGACATTTTTACCTTCCTCTGGTGACTTATTTCTCCTACTGTATGATAGGTATTGACTTTTTTTCTACATTTTGCCTAAGAATGTTGGGAACTACAAATTAAATGTGGCATGGTGCTTTTGAGAGATAGTGAGAGTGAGTGAGCGAGAAAGTGAGAGAGAGAATGAGCGTGAGAGCGAGATGTGATAGGACATCGTTAGCAGGTCCAGGTTGTGTTTTTGGGGTTCAGTGCTGTGTTGAGCAGCAGGTGAATGGGTTGGGGGTGTGGGAGAAGCAGCAACATTATTTATGAGCTGTCTCTGAACAGAGCATCAACACAGAAACCTCATCTTTACCATTAAACACAAGTGAATGTGACTGACCCCCAAACTTAATCTCACTATCAAGCAAAATGAATGTGACTGACCCCCAAACTTAATCTCACTATCAAGCAAAATGGCTCTTCAGTGCCTGAGCCTCTACCCCATCATCATTAATACCAGGCATACAAAAAAGACACTCGCAACAAAACTCTTAATTTTTTTACATTTTATTTCTCAGTAAACAGCAGCAAAGGTCTAGTACATTATTGTTAAAAATAATATACAAAACACTTCCCTTATTATTGACTTGTAGATTTTGAGGCAGGGTGTGTGGTCTGTCTTCAGCAGGCTCTTGAAACTCTTCTGGTATTAAAAATGGGGTGCCCTGTTATAAAGAGAAGCATTCTAAAGACTTTTTAAGTAAAACCACCACTGTTCATTTTTAACAGGAAACACATTGGTACCTTACTGCGTATTTGTGCAAAATTGTATTGAAATTGTATCATCCATTCTACTCCTATTTAGAGAAAAGCAAAACACACAACTGGCCTGTTCTTGATGTCTGTCATTACCGATTTACATTCCACACATTACTGTGCACAATAGCACCCAAAGCTGAACCCAACTTTAAGTGTACAACAGTTTATCAATATCGGAGCTTCAAGAACATATGATTGTTGTGGTGTTCAGTGGCACGACCTGGAGGTTAAAGGTTAAGGTGTTTCCAAAATCACTGTACAGCACCTTGTTTACCTGGGTGACAATCCGTGTCTTACACTTTTTTTTTGTGAGCTGGTGTGTGAAGGACAGGCCTAAAGAAACATTTCTGTTTGCTGCCAGCATCTTGCTACACTTGACTGCAAAGAGTGGAGATAGACAGACAAGCAGACAGAGACAGGCAGCCTCCCTGGAGCGGAGACAGAAACAGACAGAGACAACCTCCCTGGAGCAGAGACAGGCAGACAGAGACAGCCTCCCTGGAGCAGAGACAGGCAGACAGAGACAACCTCCCTGGTACAGAGACAGAGACAGCCTTCTTCACCCGAATCATGTTCCTGACCAGCTTGCCAGTCAGTTCAGTCCACTGCTGGAGAGTGAAAGAGAGAGACAGCTGGGCATACATATCCCTGTAAAAGATAAAAATAACACATTATAAACATGTATGACCCTAACATTTACACTGTCATGTTCTCCACCCAGCAAGTCTTAGGAAACTTTCAGACATGCAAAAAAAAAATGTTTATGCACTTTATATGCCATACCATAATAACAGTGTAACCCAGGACCCAGGGTTCACAGGCTTGAAGATTACTGTAATACTGTTCTGTTCTTAAAAGGTTAATACTCAAATAACGATGGCCAAAATGCATCAAAGTTATAGATTTAGATAAGTTAGTCAATGTATTGCTCCATGTCTCTGGTCACACGGTGCTGGTTATAGACACAGTTTTATTTTCTTCTCTTTGATTGACCTTTGCAATGTAATAAAGGATAACACTATGTAACACAATTTTTGTTCCTGGGTAGTCAGTGTTATTTCCTAATTGCTTATGCCTCAAAAGTATAGAAAATGGCTATTATTCCCCACAAACTTTGCTTTTGTGACCAGGACAGTGATATTTTGAAATTTACCTATTTCCAATGAGAAAATTGTCTTTTCGTTCACATAAAGTCAGAAAAAAACAACATATGAATCCAAATTAACATGTATTTATACTAAAGTAATACAAAAATGACTACAAAAGATTTAGAAGTGAGTAGTTTTTCGGGATTTACGATTATACTGGAAATCACTTTCACGAATCAGCCCCCAAATGTAGTCTCCCATCATGTTCTTGTTATACTGTCCTTGGCAGTGGCGTTCAAAGTCCAGTATATCCTGGTGGAAGCGCTCGCCTTGCTCCTCCGAGTAAGCTCCCATGTTCTCCTTGAATTTATCAAGATGAGCATCAAGGATATGGACTTTGAGGGACATCCTACAGCCCATTGTGCTGTAGTTCTTCACCAGAGTCTCAACCAGCTCCACATAGTTTTCAGCCTTGTGATTGCCCAGGAAGCCCCGAACCACTGCGACAAAGCTGTTCCAAGCCCCTTTCTCCTTACTAGTGAGCTACTTGGGGAATTCATTGCACTCCAGGATCTTCTTTATCTGTGGTCCGACGAAGACGCCGGCTTTGACCTTTGTCTCAGACAGCTTAGGGAAGAAGTCTTGAAGGTACTAGAAGGCTGCCGACTCCTTATCTAGAGCTCTGACAAATTGTTTCATAAGGCCCAATTTGATGTGCAGTGGTGGCATCAGCACCTTCCGGGGGTCCACCAGTGGCTCCCACTTGACGTTGTTCCTCCCCACAGAGAACTCGGTCCGCTGTGGCCAGTCCCGCCTGTGGTAGTGCGCCTTGGTGTCCCTGCTGTCCCAAAGGCAAAGATAGCAGGGAAACTTGGTAAAACCGCCTTGGAGACCCATCAGGAATGCCACCATTGCAGCCTCTTGATGCCATCTCAGAAAAATGCAGATATGTATCCACTTAGGCAGCTGGAACTAAACTGAACTGGTGGGCTTAAGGCCCCTGTATTTATACTACTATTTATATTACTGGAAAGTTCTAGAAAGTTCTAGAAGTTACTCCAAGTTTACTCAGCACTGAATCTATCTGGAATGTTCTGGAAAATAGATACATTTCAAAATATCACTGTCCTGGTCACAAAAGCAAAGTTTGTGGGGAATAATAGCCATTTTCTATACTTTTGAGGCATAAGAAATTAGGAAATAACACTTACTACCCAGGAACCAAAAAAAAAAAAATAATAATAATAATTGTTACATGGTGTAATCACCCAGGACTTCATAGCACATGTTGGTCAAAGCTTTTGTTCCATTGCTCACATTTGAATTTTAACCAGCAATGTCCCTTCATCACCTGAAAAGCTTACATTGTACTTGGCTTGCAAATAAATATGAATTCAGCAATAAATCACATCAGTATTCATCAGTGTACATTAACTGTCCTATACCTTCACCATTTAAGCTTAATCACTTAATAAAACTGCAATATCTTAAGATAACTAAAAATAACAAAGCAATACTTTTAAATCTGGCTTTACCCACCATATTAATACAAATAAAAAGATTAGCAAGGGAAACACTACTAGTGTAGGAGGGCTAGTGAATTATTTCAAACCCACATTGTATATTTCTGTACTGTACAGCAGTGTGCAAATGTATCAAAACACCCCATTGCTTCTGTAGTTTTAATTTATTGTGCATATGAAATCAAACTACTGCAACCAAAAATCTTGGACAATTACAAAATAATGCAATTCATTTAAAATTGTAAGAGAAAAGGAACACACAGCCACAAATGATAAAATGCATGAGACTTTTTAGAAGTTGTTTAAGATGTTTAATTAAAGCACAAAGTGGTCTAACATTTTCACACATGAGTTTCTATTGTTTCTATATCACCAATTACTGATCGAAAATTGAAATTCTTACCCCCAGAGGTATTTTCATGCAGGTAGTTATATAAAATATATCAATTACAAATCTTGAGGTGTTCTAATACATTTGCACACTACTGTATGTAAAAATTTAAGTGTGGCACAGATCTATGGACAGTCACCCTCCAGTATCTGATATTCTCAATAGCCTTCATACCAAGCTTCATGATAGAATGGGTAAGAGATTCTCCAGATAAATGGAAAAATGTGTGAAGTGCGATCATAAGATTTGCAGTTTAAGAAACGGCAAAGTGAATTTACAATAACACAATAATACCAAGTTTCATTACATGTGTTCCAATATTGGACATACACACACACACACTTTATTATTTTCGGGGTTTACATACATATGGGTGAACATATATTTTAAAAGAAAAAAATTTGTTGGTGCTTTGCATATTTCGATAAAGGTGTCTGCCAATAATAATAATAGAAAAAATAAAAAAATGTAATACATCCAAAATAAAAAATAAAAACTAACAGGTGTTATTACAGCTGTATATTATAAAATATAGCATTCATATTACAAAAAAAAACCCAGTGATTTTTGTTGTATTGAATTAATTAATAATTGTATTATTTTTGGAGGGGGTGGGAGCGGGGATGTTGGTGCACTGCATATTTCCTACATCCCAAAAAATAAAAAAATTGAATAATAGTAAGTTTTTTTTTGTTTTGTTTGGTTTTGTTTTTCTAATATAGTAAAATAAAATACAGTAAAATAAAATATAGTAAAATAAAATATAATAAAGTTACATACATTTATTTAAACACGCAAGCATTCATAGTACTTCCGGAAACACACGTGCTTTCAATAGACCTGCTGCAATTACTGAACCAAACTGATGTCTCCTCCAAAAACATTGAGGTAATATTAATTTATTTTTATGTACCGGACATTCTGTCTTTGAATTACAAATTTGAAATAATTTTTTATCAAAACATGCAGTTTTTTGCTCCAGGACATAGAAACTTTTTTGGGAATTAGCGTTCAATAAAACAGGCCTGTGTCTATATGTATCATAATACCATTACAAGACAATGATATTCAAGGTTTAACATAAAACTACTGTATGATTCAATTTGCTGCTTCATGTACAAAACCTACATGAAGCTCATTTATACACATTTGGATATAGACATTACGCACTTATTTTTCTACCAATTTGTTAAGTGTGTATTGTTTGGCAATTTGAAAATCATGTCGAAGCTGCTCCTGTTTGTTAGAAAGGCTGAAATTGTAAAAACTTCTCTATGAATTCCTCAGAAAGCGAATGACTTTTATGAATGACTTTTTTTAAACTGGTTGCCTGCATGTCATGGATGATGGTAGATCGGACAGTAATGTGTTACTTTGTGTTTTCTTGGCAATAAGTCACGTTAAGGTTTTACTATACTGTACTCCAATTTAAGAAGCAGGCTATTTTTGAGAAGCAAAAAAATGGTTCAAAAAGTGCATCTCAAATTCTAAAGGAATACAGTACAATGATTTTTTTAACCGATCAGTTCTTCAAAACGTGCACGTGTGCTACCACCATTCCTCCGTATCACCCTCCCCCATCGCTCCTACCCTGTTCCTACCCCACCATCAATCCAACAAGGAAACCAAATACTCTTCAAAACCTTGAATTAAAGCTTTTTAAGAGAATCTGGTGCAATTCATTCTTTAAAACAAACACTTTGAAAACCACAACATTTTCAGGTTTTAAGAAACGTTTCGTAAAGGTGTTAAAAAAAATAAAAAATAAAAAAAAATATTTTCACTGATTAAATGAAGTTTGCATTTCATGAAATCACATTTCCATCGGTTTTTGAGAGTTTAATCTTGTTTTTAAAGCACTGTTTAATCTCAAGCACTTGTTAAAAACAAAAAACTTACAAGACTTGTCTTTAGCAAACATATCTTTCTATGTTTTGTAATAATTATTTTTAAAACATCTATGTCATTGCAGGTTAATGAAGTATATAATTAACTGTTGTAAACACATTCAGAGAGCTGTATATACTGATTGAGTTTCTCAAACTACAACACAACACAAACTGCCCTTAAGTATAATATGTTTTCATATTCTATATGAAATAGATACTGGATTCATATTTCAGCAGGCTGACAATTTTGTCATGTTTAAATTATTTTCAGATATTTTATTATACATGGAAAATACACTATCTGGTATTAAATATACAGAGGATAAATGATTCCACTTACCTTCCAGCTCTGTCTATAACTGAGAACTGATATTTAAAGATATTGTTCCTGATTAAAATGACACATACTTTGTGATAAAAAAACTGTTCCTCATTTTAATTTGAATGAAGGTTCCTGAATTGTTTCAATATATGACCTGTCAAACCTTATCTCTTTCTTTAGCCCTTTAGGCTTTTACTGGCAACACACAATTTTAATTTTAATTTTAATTTTAAAATTGTCATTTTATAGTAATATGCCCCAAACTTGGTTTCATCTACATAAGAGGAGACAGAGGCCAGCTTACAGTGCTTTGAAATAAAAAAAAATCACAAAGTACAAGTCTGCATTGAAGCAGACTGGGCTTAACGTTAAGGATGAAAAGCCATTCGTTTTGCACCCGTTGTTTGATATCGTTGCTAGATGTGGTGTATTGAGTTATATTATTTTATTGCATGCTGTTGTTGCTGATGAGACCCGCACAGGCGCTGTGCCGTCTCGCTTGCATTTAATGGAAAGCTATTTGCGTTGTTTGCTTTGTAAAATGCTTTATTCAAATAGTAAAAGGTACATAAAATAACAATCTTCAATACAGGAATCCAAAGGATCCCTGGGTCTGACTCCAGGCACTGAGCTCAGTACAACTTTTCTTTCACATTTCCCAGGGTTAAATAGACCTAGCTCTGCCCCTAGTCCCTGTAGCAGACAACCTATATAAGGCATCCTTATCAAAACTCTTTGATTAGTCAAAAACCTACAGAACTTGGCTCCACTCAATATGGGCTCATAGATGGTTGTCAAGTGTACTGTAGCATGTGTGACCAATGCTTTTGTGTTCTTACATTCAATCTTATTGTACATAATTATAACAAACTAACATTCAATAGTATCTGATTACAACATCATACAGTACATGAAAATTAGCATTCAGTTGTGTTCAAGGATTACAGATAATACTGCAGATATTTACCTTTTATTGCACTGGTTATTGTCAAGTGTGTAATTCCTGCAATATAGTAATAATAAAACATAGCTAATGTGCTTCCAGCACCTGATAGCAGCAACAGAATACAATGGCACTTAGTCAGGTACTAATAAGAAGATGCGGGAAATTATTTTAGTTGATATGGACCAAGATAGACGAGTCACGGAAGCCAACACATTGAACAATGAAAACATCTAAACCGACCAAAGATGCATTTTAGTGAAGCCACTGTTTAGATAGTTAAAAAAGAGCCTAAATTATCAGTGAATTTCCCATCAAATGTTCAAATCTTTTGAAACTTGCAAACGTGCACATAGCCTGAGCTGTAGAACCAGCTGAGTAAGATAACTCTAGCAATGGGGGTTTACATCTCTAATAGTCATTGAACTTCCTCTTCACTCTTATCACTAATAGTTTCAGAGTTGAGATCTGGGACTTCTGTTTCATGTTCCTCAAACCATTTTTACACAGTGTAATAAACCAAGAAGGGTAAAAGTTAGAGAAAATTGATAAATTAGTCCCCCTCCACACACACACACACACACACACACACACACACACACACACACACACACACACACACACACACACACACACACACACCCAATCACTGAGATAAACGAGTGGAAGATAAAGGCACAAGTCAGATTAATTATACAATGAATAAAACGCCACTGTCATGAGTGCAAAAAAAAAAAAGAGAAGAAAATCGAATAATCCTCAATACATTGATCAAATGCTTTACACAGGAATTTGGTGTGATTCTCCCTTTCAAACAAACAATTGAAAAACTAGAGATTAGCTTTAAAATTATATATACAGTATACTAACTATCTTCATCTGTTATTCTTGAAGAGTGAGAAGTCATCGAAGACGTGTGGGACCTTACCCAGCTCGTCACAGCAAAACCCAGGTGAGTACTGTATTGTGTATTTTATATATATATATATATATATATATATATATATATATATATATATATATATATATATATATATATATATATATATATATATATATATATATATACACACACACACACACACACACACACACACACACACACTGTGCTAAATGAATACACACTTCTTTATTGTCCTTGCCCGCCGGTGCACAAGAATAAACAGAGTTCAAGTCACGTTGCTTTTCCCATGGTTATACGCTTTACTATGCTTTACCATACCTCTCTGGTCTTTACCATGCTTTCAATATGGTTTATTACACGTTGCTATGCATTTTTTACTGTGGGAAATCTTTATAAGGGCACTTTTAAAACATTTAGCCCAAATATGTTATTAAACCAATAGAAAAGGGTCCTGTCATTTAAAAAAAAAAGCTCTGTATTCAGCTTCAGTACAGAGAGAGACCAGTTTGAGGTATTTGTTTCATGGGTTAAGTTCGGGGGACCAGTTTCAGGATTGGTTAAAGGGTAGATTGTGTGATGCAATAGGATTGGTAATATAGACAATGACTGCCAGTGTTACAATGGTGTGAGACCCCAATCCTCTGCCAGTGTTAGGATGGCATGAGACCCCAATCCTCTACCAGTGTTACAATGGCGTGAGACCCCAATCCCCTGCCAGTGTTACAATGGCATGAGACCCTATGAGGCGAGAGTGTATTAAATGGAATGTCCAGACAGTAATTTATGTGTACAGAAATAAAATAATTTATTTTTATTACCTATACACAACAAAATAATTAAATAACAAAAGAAAACAAAATGGTGTGAGGGAAGGCGTGCAGGGGTGAAATCCAAAACAAACCGTGATGACTCGTCTTTAATCGTCTTCGTGGCGAACCATACATAAACAAAAAAGACAAAAGAAATGTTAGTGTTTTTTGTTTAAAAATCCCGCTGCACCAACCTAGTCTCTCCCTCCACCCGTTACTCCTCCTATTTTACTTTCGGACCAACCCCGAACACAGTAGTATGTTCCCTTTAGTATGTAATGTCCCGCCTCTGTAGTCAGTGGAACACCAATCCCCAACCGACACGTGTCCTTATCCTTCACTTGACTCCAGCGGCTGGAATTTACATACTCGTACTTCCGCCCCTCACCAAGGTGCCGCCCCTCAAAAGATGACTTTTGCCATGGTCACGAGATCTTGGTAAGGGAAGTCCCGAGTTGGTTTGATGCCATCTACTGTCGGGAGGCTGAATCACAGACCGAAATCCCTTTGACTCATCACAGACCCCAATCCCCTTCCAGTGTTACAATGGCATGAGACCCCAATCCTCTACCAGTGTTACAATGGCATGAGACCCCAATCCCCTGCCAGTGTTACAATGGCATGAGACCCCAATTCCCTGCCAGTGTTACAATGGCATGAGACCCCAAACCTCTGCCAGTATTACAATGGCATGAGACCCCAATCCTCTGTCAGTGTTACAATGGTGTGAGACCCCAATCCCATGCCAATGTTACAATGGCATGAGACCCCAATCCCCTTCCAGTGTTACAATGGCGTGAGATCCCAAACCTCTGCCAATGTTACAATGGCATTAGACCCCCAATCCACTGCCAGTGTTACAGTGGTGTGAGACCCCAATCCTCTGTCAGTGTTACAATGGTGTGAGACCCCAGTCCTCCAGCTAGCGTCTTCATTTGTGCAATGCTCTGTTTGTGGAAATCACTATGAGCTGTACAAGAGTGACATCATTCCAAAGACATATACAGTAGACAAATACAACACATAAAGGATAGTTCCCCTTCCTTGTAGCAGAGGCAGCAATACAGAGACACAACCATTTTGAATGCTGTTTGACATTTAAAATATATGTGGGACACAGAACGCAGTGCACTTGTACCTAATAACATCAGTGACCTTTATGAAAAGACAGGCCATTGTCCTGCTTACAGAACTTATCAATAGTGAGATTCAAAGACTACATAGGCAAAGGAATTTAGCAGCTACTGTGTTTTTAAATAACCATCAGATTTGTTTTCTTAAGTAGTTCAATTATCCTGCTTCACTTAACAAATCCCAAATAAACGTTATTCCTCCATCCGTTCACTATTTTAGACAGAATGACTTATTTTTTGGATAATATAAATAGTTATACTGATTTGAGGGTAACAAGCAACTCATTTAGAGCTTTTCTATGAACATGTGAGATATTACCTCTTGTTATCTCATGCTGTGTAATATTACTTGAGGGATTAGCTGTTATCTCATGCTGTGTAATATTACTTGAGGGATTAGCTGTTATCTCACTGTGTAATATTACTTGAGGGATTAGCTGTTATCTCACTGTGTAATATTACTTGAGGGATTTGCTGTTATCTCATGCTGTGTAATATTACTTGAGGGATTAGCTGTTATCTCACTGTGTAATATTACTTGAGGGATTAGCTGTTATCTCACTGTGTAATATTACTTGAGGGATTAGCTGTGATCTCACTGTGTAATATTACTTGAGGGATTATATCACTGTGTAATATTACTTGAGGGATTTGCTGTTATCTCATGCTGTGTAATATTACTTGAGGGATTTACTGCTGTGATCTCAGGGATTTGCTGTGTAATATTACTTGAGGGATTTGCTGTGATCTCACTGTGTAATATTACTTGAGGGATTTGCTGTTATCTCATGCTGTGTAATATTACTTGAGGGATTAGCTGTTATCTCACTGTGTAATATTACTTGAGGGATTAGCTGTTATCTCATGCTGTGTAATATTACTTGAGGGATTATGTGATCTCACTGTGTAATATTACTGTGTAATATTACTTGAGGGATTTGCTGTGATCTCACTGTGTAATATTACTTGAGGGATTTGCTGTTATCTCATCTCACTGTGTAATATTACTGTGTAATATTACTTGAGGGATTAGCTGTTATCTCATGCTGTGTAATATTACTTGAGGGATTAGCTGTGATCTCACTGTGTAATATTACTTGAGGGATTAGCTGTGATCTCACTGTGTAATATTACTTGAGGGATTAGCTGTTATCTCATGCTGTGTAATATTACTTGAGGGATTAGCTGTGATCTCACTGTGTAATATTACTTGAAGGATTATCTGTTATCTCATGCTGTGTAATGTTACTTGAGGGATTGTCATCCAAGATAATTGCAACCCAGCATCCAACGTTTCAACTCTCAATAATGCTGAAAGTTACTAAAATAAACGGAACAATTTAAACGACAAACAACACTGAGAAAGGCTCCTAGTCAAAACGTTTGTCATTACATGTTTCTTTTCGTTTTGTTAAGTGCTGGATTTCTCCACATTGTGGATGAATATATTTTTGTGCATGACTCCTGTAGCAGAATTACAAATTGTATTTGGTACATAAGCAACCTACATGAAGTTCTTAAACACAATGACTACTTGCTATTTGTATTCCCAGTGAGATAAAACAAAATTTTATTTATATATAGTTATTTTTAAGAAAGCTCATTAAAAGTTAGTGACCAGATCTTTTTTTCATTGCAGCACAAGTCCATTCGATTGCGAAGACGTTGCCCCGGGTACTCATTACTAAGGACTCCAACAAGAACATGGCAGGTAAAACAATTTTACACATTGGCCCTCTCTAATAGTGCAGCAGCCCAAACTCACAACTAGAACTCTGCCCAGGCGAACCAGTTCCAAACCAGCTCAACGTTAATGCTTTTGTCCTCCAGGAGCCTATGGATGTGATGGAACAGGGAGACAACTCAGCTGACAGCAATCCCGTAAGTTTCATCATGCTTTTATTTTTAAAGAGATGTACACCTTGCTGGATTATTAGCACTAGAAGGACCGGAGATATACTCATACCAAGAAGCCCTGCAGCAGTCTTTCGGATGGCTGTATTCAAAACACTGTAAATGGTATAACAAAAGGAAAAGGATATATATATATATATATATATATATATATTATATATATATATATATATATATATATATATATATATATATATATTATATATAGCACAGTTGAGTCTAAGACTGTTCACAATCAATACAGATAATGCGCTTCTCCACCATCGGGAGCCAGCCTTCACAGAATACTCCGTGCCATCTGATCCAAAACATCAACTCAATATTTTGTTGCTTAGTAAAACTCCACAGTCTCTGGTATTTATTTTCACTAGTCCCGATGCTAATTGACTGACCAAAGCAGCGCAGCTGGCAAGCAGGCACTAGCCTTCAAAAGGGTGATTGAAAACAATAAACTGTCAGTCATTCACTCAGGCAGAGAGTAGAGACTAATCTGATTACAGCTAAGCACAATGCGGACTGGTAAATAAAAATAGTAAAGTAGAATACCGTTCTGTATAATCACAATACAATTGTTTTCTGTGTGGCCGTCACTGTGACTGCTCCCGGGGCTTTTAGGTATAATGTAATAAATCTCCTTTATTTCTGCACTCCCACGCTTCATGCTTTGTGAGAATATTTAATACATACGGACAGAAAGGTACATGAATGTGTAGCCCTATATGTGTTACACGACTGGAGAAAATTACATTTATTATTATTATTAATCAGTCATTTAGCAGACTCACAACTGCTGCTGCAGAGTCACTTACAGGACCTCAGTTTTGCATCTCATCCGAAGGACGGAGCACAAGGAGGTTCAGTGACCTGCTAGTCAGGATTTGAACTTCCGATTGGGACGACAAGAACTCCAAGTCTCTAAACAGGAGAAATCAGAAAATCCAAAGGACTTCAATAGTGTATCCATAGCAGGTCATAGATCAATGTCACAGTACCAAAAACAATAGCAGGCAGTGATCTGAGAGAAACTTTGCAAAGTTACTCCAACAAAAGGTAACAGCGGCTCACTGCTTCATTCAGGAGGCTGTATGGACAGGTTTACTGTAATCAACTAAATAATATTCCAATAGAAATGTGATCCTCTATAGAGCATTGTTCCAAACCAGCTCAATGTTAATGCTTTTGTCTTCCAGGAGCCTATGGATGTGACTGAACAGGGAGACAACTCAACTGGCTTCAATCCTGTAAGTTTCATCATGCTTTTACTTTTAAAGAGATGTACATCTTGCTGGATTATTAACACTAGAAGGACCGGAGATATACTCACACCAAGAAGCCCCGCAGCAGTCTTTCTGACGGCTGTATTCAAAACACTGTAAATGGTATAACAAAAGGAAAAGGATATATATATATATATATATATATATATATATATATATATATATATATATATATATATAGCACAGTTGAGTCTAAGGCTGTTCACAATCAGCACAGATAATGCGCTTCTCCACACTGCCTTTCTGCACAGGGCACAGCTGTCCAAAGTTTTATTTTTATTGCACTTGCCAACCTGGCATTGGCGTCTCTTGCGGCTCTCAGCAGGGTTGCCAGCTTCAGCTGTGGGTACACACTCGGCAGTCTCCCTCTGTTCCAAATGCTTTTTGCGAAGTTCCTGTGATAACTGTAAAATACATTATCTCCTTGGTAAATTCTCCTCCATGCATTTTTTGTAAAGTACCCAGCAGTTGATGGCTGCTAGGTCCAATACATTGTAAAACACCAGAACAGACCACTGTCGGGAGCCAGCTATACTTCTGTGCCATCTGATCCAAAACATCAACTCAATATTTTGTTGCTTAGTAAAACTCCACAGTCTCTGGTATTTATTTTCACTAGTCCCGATGCTAATTGACTGACCAAAGCAGCGCAGCTGGCAAGCAGGCACTAGCCTTCAAGGGTGATTGAAAACAATAAACTGTCAGTCATTCACTCAGGCAGAGAGTAGAGACTAATCTGATTACAGCTAAGCACAATGCGGACTGGTAAATAAAAATAGTAAAGTAGAATACCGTTCTGTATAATCACAATACAATTGTTTTCTGTGTGGCCGTCACTGTGACTGCTCCTGGGGCTTTTAGGTATAATGTAATAAATCTCCTTTATTTCTGCACTCCCACGCTTCATGCTTTGTGAGAATATTTAATACATACGGACAGAAAGGTACATGAATGCGTAGCCCTATATGTGTTACACGACTGGAGAAAATTACATTTATTATTATTATTATTATTATTATTATTATTATTATTATTATTAATTATTATTATTATTATTAATCAGTCATTTAGCAGACTCTTTTATCCAAAGCGACTTACAGAGACTAGAGGGTGAACTCTGCTTCACAACTGCCGCTGCAGAGTCACTTACAGGACCTCAGTTTTGCATCTCATCCGAAGGACGGAGCACAAGGAGGTTCAGTGACCTGCTAGTCAGGATTTGAACTTCCGATTGGGACGACAAGAACTCCAAGCCTCTAAACAGGAGAAATCAAAAAATCCAAAGGACTTCAGTAGCGCATCCATAGCAGGCCATAGATCAATGTCACAGTACCAAAAACAATAGCAGGCAGTGTTAATAAAACCAATACGAGGCAAGCACCTCCAATAGTCTGTGAGGATCTGAGAGAAGCTTTGCAAAGTTACTCCAACAAAAGGTAACAGCAGCTCACTGCTTCATTCAGGAGGCTGTATGGACAGGTTTACTGTAATCAACTAAATAATATTCCAATAGAAATGTGATCCTCTATAGAGCATTGTTCCAAACCAGCTCAACGTTAATGCTTTTGTCTTCCAGGAGCCTATGGATGTGACTGAACAGGGAGACAACTCAACTGGCTTCTATCCTATAATGTTTCATCATATTTTTACTTTTAGAGGGATGTGCATTTTTTAATTTACACATTTCAACATTAAAAAGTCTTGAAACCTTTTGCTATATATATATTTGGTTTGATTCTTACATGGATAAAAGGGACTTGTCTATAGAAGTGTTTACACCTTAGCTGAGTTACTATGATAGCACTGAAACTACTCACATTAACACCAGAGAGAGAGAGCGAGAGAGAGGGAGAGGATGGTATTTACAGAAACACAGCCCATTTCAAACACCTGCATGCCAGGAGTGCTGCTGAAATACTTGTTTGTGTTTCCAATTCACCATCTGAGTTGAGCCAGCCTGACTAATCCTAAACATATACACCTATGTGGGGCCCCAGGTGGTGAATGGAGGTGTTTGTATTACATGACACTCAGCTTGTAAAGAACAGACTGGAGAGACAGGCAATGCGCTCTTGGCTGATTGCAAGGAGATAGTTAAGTAGATTGTGAGGAGACATGGGAGCAGAGTGCAGCAATTCAAACGGGTTTGTTTTTGAGAGAGCCGAGATAAGAGAAAAGGCAGTTTTCTGTACATAGGCTTGAAATGTGGTTGTAAAGTTGTCCATATATATTGTGTATGTTGCTATGACTCTCTGCTCAGGCATTCCATCTCGCTGACACCAATACATCTCTGATGCCAGGAGAGTGCTCAGAAACTAAACATCTACACTGAAGCCACTGAAGAGAAGTTACTTGTTGCTGTATTCAAACCATTTGTTTCTCTACTGTTTCTACAATAAAGACTTTTGACAATCTTTGTTCAGACAATTTTATTGCAAACAAGACGACCCTTACAGAAGTAATAATAAGGAAGTCTGAAGAGCTAATCAATAAGGTTCCTGGGTCTCAACGCAGGTCAAGCTCAATGGAGACAGACAGGAGGTGAATATAGGTGAGTGAGTGACTGCAAGCAAGCGAGCATGTCTCAATCCTGAATCCCCTGGCGTCCAGTCCTGGGTCTCCCTCAAGCAGGGATGAAGTAGTGTGCTGGGTTTGACTTGTACACTGATGTCTACTGGGGAACAGGCTGAGATCACCAAACATCCATTCAACTCACTGACCTGAACTGACACTGTCTCACCACACCCACAGCATGCACAACAGCATCTCATATCAAATACAGTATCCCCTAAATCCAGACCACTAAAACTCAACCAGCATGGAGAGAAAAGCCACACACAATACATGGGATACACTCTTGTAAAAAATAACATTACAAAGTTTTATGAAGACATAAATGAAAGTACAAACCTATATTGTGCTGCTCCCTAAGCAAAATCATTCAAATGAGCAAAACAACTTCTTTTTGCATGGTTTCAGGAAACATCATCAATTGTACTGGACAGTTCTGTTAAAAATAAAACACTAAATAAATCATTTCTAACAGTCCTGCAGCTTTTTAGAACTACTTTTGTTACCAGTCTTTCTCACATCCCCTGGCGCGCTCTCTCGGATTGTGGGAGGAGCCAGGTGGTGAGTGGAGCGCAGACGTTGCGATTCAGGAGAGTCTAAGCTTTTGCAATTATTTATTTATATATACATATATTCTGTGTTTTATGTTTGTTGGTTCATATTTGTTGGTAATAGTGTTAAGTCTTTGTTGTTTGTTAAGCTGATCATAGATCAGCAAAACAAGTGCTGATATGGCGTGTAGTTTGGGAGGAGGGGAGGGGTATTGACTCGACAGCATGGCTGCCTGTGTGCCTGATATCGGGGTGTCGGTGGAGGATTGCCTGGTGGCAGTAGGAGAGGTTGTGGGCTTTAACAAAATAAAATCAGCTTCAAGGATGAATAAAGCTCTAGTCATTTTAACTGATGTGGATTTGGTAAATAAGCTGGTGGAGGAGGGGTTTAGTGTGCAGGGGTCTTTTATTGAAGTTTCACCTTTAATAACGCCAGTAACCAAAGTAATACTGCCTAATGTCCCTCCCTTCTTAAGAAACGAGTTACTGGAAAGAGAGTTATCAAGATATGGAAAATTAATGTGTCCCATTAAGACGATCTCTCTAGGATGTAAAACTCCCAGTGTGAAACATGTTTTTTCTTTTAGAAGGCAAGCGTTTATTTCACAAAATGACCCTGATTTAGTTATTGAGGTAGCGTGGAATTTTAACGTAGAGGGAACGAATTGCGTCGTTTTCGCCAGCTCTGATAAGATGAGGTGTTTTAAATGTGGAGCTCAGGGACATCAAAGAAAACAGTGCCCGGGAAACAGAGATGGAGCTGAAGCAGAGCAGGATAAGGGATCTCCTGGCGGGAAGGAGGTTGGGGGCGATCGGGGAGAGCGGAGGAGGAGCAGCCCCCGGAGCCAGCAATGCCCGAGTAGGCGGAACCAGCAGAGCCGAGTCGACACCGCAACAAGAGACACAGCCAAGCGCAAGCAGCCTCAGGACAAGAAGCTGGACAAAACGAGGAGTGAAATGGTAGCGAAAAAAAAGAAAAAGAAAAGCAAATGGGAGAAGGAGAGACAAAGCGGGACTGAGTTAGTGTCTGTGGGCAGCGGAGAGAAGACTCAAGTCTCCCGGCGTGAAAATTGCGGAGAGCGGAGGCGATCCCCAACTGATGCCAGAAAAGGAGCTGACATCTTCCCCAGCGGCTGTGCCACCTTGCCCGGAAGAAGAAAGTAGTACAGAACTGCCCCAATCTGACTACGAGACAGGTAGTAAGACAGGGGTACTGAGGCTGAAGCTGTGGCTGTGGAGAGCGGCGAGGTCGTTGAAGAAGACAGGGCAGACGGCGAGGAAATTGAGGGCATATACGGGTAGGATGACTGGGGGCTCCCTGATTCCCTGTTAATCTCGGACGTCCCTGATAGCCAACCAGTCAGGAAAAAAACTATATACATTACAGTATATTAATAACTTTCTTGACAGTACCAAAGGTAAGAGGGGAGTGGACATTAAAAGTTTTTTTCCCCGATTTTAAATTGTTTTTGCATTCTGCGCATGTAGTCTCCAGGAAGTCCACGCTTGAGGAGCTAGATCAGCAGAAGAGCTACGGTTTAAAAAAGTTGTACAGAGAGTAAAGAAGATGATAAGATCGAAAACATCATTTTAAAATGGATTTTTATAATACAACGTTTTTATTTTTTAGTGTTTGTTTTAACTTGATGGTCTTAAATATTTTAGCTGCCATGGAAAAGTCTATTTTTATTTATTTTAACATTAATGGTTGTAGACAGTCTTTTAAAAGAGCAGTTGTTTGATTTTTTAAAGCAGAAAAGGGCTGGGGTTGTGATGTTGCAGGAGAATGAGGCGGTCTGGCTGTCAGATTGGGCAGGTCAGTGTGTGTTCAGTCACGGCTCCAGTATCAGCGCGGGAGTAGCGGTGCTTTTTAAATCAGACCTGGGTGTCAGTATAAAGCTAGTTGAAGAGATTGAGAAAGGGCGGATTTTAAAAATACAGACACAAATAGCTGGTTTTAACTTTACTTTTATAAATATTTATGCACCAAAATACAGAAAGAGAAAGGACTAACAAGTTGAATCAAACCATTTTAAAATGTAATAATAATGATGTATTAGTGGTTGCGGGTGATTATAATTGCACTGTAGATTTTACAAAGGATAGGAATACTGAGGAGCCACATCCTCAATCCTCCAGAGAGCTGACTGCAGTTTTACAGTCCAGTGATCTGGTTGACGTATGGAGATGTCTGCCCCCTCATGCCCGACAGTACACCTGGTCCCAGTCTCGTAATAATTACACTTCTAGAGCACGACTGGACCAGTTTATTCATTCCGTTGTTACCTCAATTTTTTTCTAGGGGCAAGTATCATTCCAAATAGTCTGTTGGACCACTACTGCCTGTTAGTCAATGTACTTATTCCAACCGAAGGGCACAAATCTTCTTATTGGCATTTTAACATTCAATTATTAAAAGACTGCAAATTTGGAAATATTTTTAAAGAGTTTTGGAAAGTCTGGCAAAAACATTTATCAAGATTTAAGGCAGTGGTGGGACATTGGGAAAAATCAAATTCAACTTTTTTTTGTCAGCAGTACACTCTGGAGGCAACCAGGTCACTGGACAAAGCAGTCAGGGAGTTAGACAGAGATATTTAAATTGAGAAAACAACGAAGATTACTCTAATGAGCAAACCTTACAAAAAATAAAAGAAAAAAGAAATGTCTTGGGCAGCTTGCTGGAGGAGAAGGTGAAGGGGGCGTTGGTGCGTTCTCGCTTCGTGGAGCTGAGGGATATGGACACTCTCACATCCTTCTGGCCTGGAGAAGAAGAGAGCGTGCAGCCAGCACCTGAGGTGTGTGCGGATGCACTGCTTCCCTCAGCAGCCTATGCACGGGCTGCCGAGGACCACCAGCATCTAGTCCTGGTCCTTTTGGTGAAGGGAGAGGCAGCTCCTGCTCCTCTCCCCCTGATGGTGATGGAGGCAGAGGCAGCTCCAGCTCCTCTCCTCGTGATAGTGGGGGAAGTAATACCAGCAGGCATTCATCCTCTGCTGGTGGGGGAAGTGATACCAGCAGGCATTCATCCTCTGCTGCTGGACGGGTGTGTGTAGTCTCCTGGTGAAGGAGGTGGGAGCGGCGTGTAGTCTACCCTTGTTACAGGGGACTAGTGCGGCTCTCCCTCTCTTGAAGGGGATGGTATGGCTCTCCCTCTCTTGAAAGGGATGGTGTGGCTCTCCCTCTCTTGCAGAGGATGGTGCAGCTCTCCCTCACTGGCAGGGGACTGGTGCGGCTCTCCTTCACTGGCAGGGGACTGGTGCCGCTCTCCCTCACTGGCCACTCTCTCTCACTGGCAGGGGACTGGTGCGGCTCTCCCTCACTGGCAGGAGACTGGTGCGGCTCTCGTTTTAAATTGTCTCCTCTCCACACCCGTTCTCCACTCACTGAACACACAACCCAGAGTGAGTGAAAACATGCTGCTTTTATGCAGCTGTACCGAGACTCGATTGCTAATCAATCATTCAATTGGAGTCGCGGTACAACTGCATGTGAATTAATAAAGTGCAATTCCCCGTGCTTGCATATTATTACATTTTACCTGCTGTGCAATCCTCGTGCCTAAATACAAATATAAATTTTAAACAACTCGTGTTCCACAGACCTATTTATATCCCATGTACCAGTGACTATACACCAACATTAACACACAACACGCAACATACAACACAAAATACACAAAGGGGCGGGGCACTTTGCCACACTCTTACATAGAGCTTTTATACTCTAATGTTTTTAATGTTTTAAAGATTAATAATGGGTTGAGCAAACCTTTTTCGTGAACAGGGGCATTGGACATGACTGCTGTCTGTCTGGCATGCTGTACTTGTTGTCTATAGAGCCACTGTTGCATCTTCGGAGGGGCAGGTTGTCTGGCTGGGCGGTGCCTGCCTCACTCGTCCCTGTCTCTGTGAAAGTATCAGCCCACGCTGATGATGTGAATGTGTTTGTGTGCAGTGATGGGGGCGTCCAGGCCCTGAAGGAGAGCTTGGCAGTGTTTCAGAGAGCATCGTCAGCACGGATAAACTGGGCAAGATGCAACAACTTCCTGTCAGGTGGTTGGCAGGAGGGGTGGCCCCCACTCAGTGCCCCAGGCCCTGCAGTGGGACAGGACTGGGATTAAGGTGCTGGGGGCACAAGCTGGCATGTTTGGGCCCTCCACTGGGAATGGTGGATACTGTCTGGGGTCATTCTTTTACCTCCTGCAGGGGCTCCTGCAAGCTCTTGGGGTGACTTTCAGCAAGGAGATTTTTATTTTTGGGTTACCCTATCGTTTTAAAACAAGGAATAGGAGTATTTTAATTAACTTTATTTTAGGGCAGGCAAAACTGGCCATTTTAAAATCCAGGAAAAATAAGATTTTAGAGGTAGGACTAATAGATGTTGTCAGACTTTTTTGTATTTTACTAGTCTGCGGGTAATGGTGGATTTTAATCATTTTATAATGGTCAGTAACCTGGAGGGCTTTGGTGTGTGGAAGATGCCTTGTGCTCTATTGAGTGAGGAGGGAGAGATGCTGTTTAACTTCTAGTTTTAATTTTATTTGGTTTTATTGTTTTACAGTGTTTTTACTTTGGGTTTAATCTGTTTTTACAGGAAAAGCACTGTTAAGAATTTTTTAATATAGGGTTTTTGTTTTTATTTAGATTTTATGATCCTTTTATTTGGTTAAAATCTGTTTTTAAAGGAGAACATGATGTTTTTTAGGATTTTATGCTGTTGCCTGGGGAGGTTTCCCTGGAGCCAACAAGTATCTTAATTGTGTTGTGTTGTGTTTTACCTTATTGTTATTGAATGGATTTTATTTGCAATGATTTAATAAAGGATGTTAAAAGTCAAAAAGTCTCTCTCTCTCTATGCTGGACTCCAGACTATCACAGCTCGGTCTCTCCAGAGGGGGCAGTACTGGCAGGGCTTGGGAGGGTCACCCCCAGAGCCCTGCCAAACTGGGTGGAGCACAGTGAGACCACCTGCAACACAGGAATAGAGACAAACAGAAACAGGACTATAGATCAACACAGACACAGGAATAGAGACAAACACCGACATTGGACTAGAGACAAAGACAGACACTGGACTAGAGACCAACACAGACACAGGACTAGAGATCAATACAGACGCAGGAATAGAGACAAACACAGACACTGGACTAGATATCAACACAGACACAGACCTTTTAAAGATTATAGATTACTGATTATCCACCAGTGGGGAAGTAATGGAAGGTGGTGTACATACTGTACAAAAAACTTTTACAAACATAATTTAGGGCTAGATCTTTAAGAGAAAAACGTCTACAGGAATCCATAATAGTGAAGTGTTTCATGTTAGATTTTGAAATGTCGTTAAGTATGGGAAAACTATGTAATTCAATATGCCAATGTAACATTATTCAGCAGGTTTCATTTGACTTTATGAAGCAAAATTAGTTAATACTACAGGGGGATGCAAAACTTTTTACCATAGCTGCAGGTCAACTTAACCAACAAACTGAATACCCATGTAAAAAAAGTGTGGACATAAGAATGGCATAAGAACAAACAGACAGACAGACTCCATATACCCCCCCCCCCCCCCCCCACAACTAAAGAATGTCCTTACCAAGTGTCATTACAGCTGGATAAGCACATCTCTAGATATGTGTGAAACAGACGTATTCATCTGCAGGGATATGCAGCCCAAGCAGGGAACAATGACAGCAGGCGTGTCCTGTATGTCCTGGAGTCTTCAGTGAAGAAGAGCCTCCATGCTGGGTTGAGAGCGGCAATGTGTCGGCTGCCTCTCTACCTGTGAGAAGGTGCTGACCCCCCTGTCAGTGCGGCCGCAGCAGTGATAGTTGGAGCTGCGATCAGCCTGGTTTCCAGCAAGACATCGAACAGCCTGGCCTCCACGGTGTTCTCCTGGCACGCCCAGCCGTGGTACTCCTAAGTGTGAGAGCCCCACAGTCCTGTGCTCCATTCTGCACTCCTCCTGTCTCACTGCCTGCTCCCTCTTCCACAGCCTGCTACCCTCCTCCTTCTTTCTGTCTGGCTCTTCTTTCCTTCCGTCTCTCTTTGGAATTCTCGGTTTCTCTCCTCCCACCCTCCTGCTAAGCTCGGCTTTCAGTCTCTCCACCTCCCTCTCCAGACCCCTCACTCTCTTCAGTGGGGTCTGTCAGGAGGGGTCCAGGGCTCACGCCCCACCAGCCCCTTTCCAAAATGTGGGACAGGTGTGAGCAATCCTATAGGGAGGAGGTGCCACGATGTCATTCTGAAAGAGGAAGAGAGACACTGGATTGAATGAACCTCACTGTTTGCTTTCACTCAGCAAACAAACTGTCAAAACAATGACATACGAATAGGGGTCTACTGAAATAAACACATCAATAAATAAATGAGTGTGTTGTCATGGCAACTGGTGATCAAAGGAATAATAAAGTAAAATCAAATCAATAATATGCCACAGACTGATATCTCTGAAGTCACGGTGCGTTGCCAATGCTGAGGGAATGCTGGGTCGTGTTCTCAAGCGCGTCACTGCGCTTCCCGTTCTGTAGACGGCGTTTCTCTACAAGCTGCGTGTGACGTCAGAAAGACAGCAGCCGGCGCAGCCCGCTCTGGGATACAAGAACACTAGCAACCACTTCCATTTGCGTATAGTTTCTTTGGAAAACTCCTTGACACGATCCTCAGCCAAAATATGCTTTGCGTTTACTGCTTTGTGGTCCATTTTTGGTATTTTACCTTCAATGCTGAAAACTAGCAGACCTAAACCAAAATAACAATGCAACACTGACTGTCCCGCCTCCTGTAAAGGTCACAGAAAAGCCAGTACAGACAGCTGATTAAAACACCGTTGTCATGTGAACAGTCGTCAATACACAGGAAAGTTAACCGCTTTGGAGTATTTTTTTTAATGGTATTTGTCTAAGGTACGTTTTTTTTTTTTTGTATCCTCAGTGCAATGCACACAGGAAGGGATAAAAAAAAGCTACAGAATTAAGATAAGTAGTTTGCGTGTTTTGAGGTGAGTGGTTAATTTAAATTAGATTAGATTAGATTCTACCAGTCCAGTATGCATGACCCGTAAGAGGTTGCGGTGTCACCCCTACTGCAGGAGACCCCAATAATGGGGTTATAGGTGCAATGTAGCTCACCATTCAAAGTCGGCTCTCCTGTAGCTATAGCAACAGTTAGACATGTTATGAAATTAAAAATAAATATACATTAAAATCCAAATGAATGTGTGTAACATATACACTGCGTACAAACACTGCGAAAATAACATGCCGAAGCTGCTTACTGACAAAAACACCATCATCATACTAACAATAATACTGAAGCAGCTCAGCTTTGCAAGTGCTGTTAGTTGCTGTGTTATGCTTTCTTCAAAAGGTAGACCCATTTTATTTGCTTACCGTAAGCGCTACGTGATAAGATACCGTGTCCCGGATTCTGACTCAGTTCGGGTCGAAAAAAAAAAAAATCCCTTCAGCAAACTACAATAAAACTAACAGGCTCTATTTCTCACTGGCCGCGGGTGCAATGACATTCTGTGTATTGTTTTCTATTCATAGTGAAAATCAGGCAGGTGTAACTAGAAAAATAAAGCAAGACAGTGTGGCGGACTCTCAACCAAAGCAGAAATGGGCCTTAGTGTCTAATGCAGCTGAACAGGTGGGCCTCCGGTAAGCGCCCTTAACACAATAATTCGTCTAGATACACCGCCATGTTCCAGCAGTCAGCATGTATTGTAATGTATGTTTTTCTTTCCTTTTTGTAATGTGCTGACAGCAGCAGCAAGTAAAGAGCACTGGCGGCTCTAGGACAGCAGGTGGTGCTGTTTCCATAGATTCCACAGCCACCAGTAAAGGCTGCCTGAGTCACAGGTCCTGAAAACACCCCATATGGTTGTGCTGTGATCTCTTAAACTAATGGAGAGAATAATGTTTTATTAGCAATGCTATATTATTCCCACTGCTCTGGTGTTTTCTCCTAGTCGGAGTGATTTATAATAAATTCATTTTCAATGTCACTCAGCACTGTGAATGCGCAGTGAAGCAATGTCTATGATAAAACAGGTATCCTAGTTTTTTGGCTGTGGTATTAAATCTGCCACGCTTAGCTAATTTGGTTCATTACAATCTTCAGCACAGCGCAGAAACCAGGACCAGAGGACGCAGTTTCATTACGTGAAGTGACTCAGGACAGAGGGTAGTGACGCTTCTTTGCACAGAGAGTGATGAGGGTATGGAATAAGTTACCAAGTGTTACAAAGGGTTACCTAACTATGTTGTTGATGCAGAATCACTGGAATCCTTGAAAAAACAACTTGACAACGCTTTGAGATCAGTCCGCTACTAGGACGGGCTGAACGGTCTCCTCTAATGGTGAAAGATAACAGCGTTCAGGAGACAGATGCAGAGATACAGAGAGTTGAAGTGGAGCTGCAGCCAGTCGCAAGAATGCATGTGCAGGAGAGCCCCCATGGAGACTGATGGACTGTGTGGGTGCATTGAGATAAGGGGTGGTGTGACGGGAATGCATGCCTGTGATTGTGTGCGGATGATGCTGCCTTCCTCTGTTCATTATTGTTTATTGCATTTCTGTTATTGAACTGCTCATTAACAAACCGTGCATTTGGCCGTGTATTTACCTCCATGTTACAGGATTTAAAAAATAGCATTTGTTGATGATATTGATCTGGAAATAAAAAATAAAAAAAACATTCATTCTCAAAAATAAAGAAGCCTTTAAATAACTAACAAGATTTGTGAAATTGACCCAGATAGTCAAAAATTAACTGAACAAAAGAGTGAATTCATGAGATCATGAAAGACGTGTTAAAACAGATTAAAACCGTTAAATCCTTCTTGAAAAATATACTTTCTAAATCCAGTCCAGAACTAAACCAAAGCAAATTAAAAGACTAATTAAAAGAAAAGATTAAATGTAGATTTTTAGTATTTCCGTCCATTTTGAAAACCATGCTGTTTGTGTCCTACTAAACCACAGACAACACTGAGATCTGGAGGTGGTCAGTACGCTATGCAGTGTGTAAAAATACACATATAGATAATTCTGGTAAAACTAACAGTACAGGAAAGATTCATTTAGTGCGGTCACAGAGCTGAGAGCATCAAACACAAATAGAGTTTAACCCGAGTGCTGGACTCTGCTGAAACTGAGAGAGAGAGGAGAGGAGAATGGCTCTGAGCACTGAGCAAGCTCTGGCACTGCTACTGATCTTAAACAGCACTCACCTCACAACAGGTAAGTGATTCAGAGCAGTGCCACTTTGCTGTTTAGTGACTTTCCCACCAAGCACTAACAGCTTTGGACCAAAAGCACATTTGTATACCACAATCTATACAGGGGCTGGTTCTTTACAATTCATGTTATCCTGCTCATATATACAGTGGTCTGGTCCATTGGATCAGAATACCACCACTGTTTACATTATTGATATAGGGCTCTTTTGTGTTAAGGTTCTGAAGAATGAAGGAATTTACTCCATTGAGTTTATTGTCTCTTACAGCAGATTGCTCTGCACCAGACCATGTTGCGGTCTCTGGCTCAGCTGGGGGGAGAGCAGTGCTGCCCTGTTCTTACACCCCCACCCCTGGGCAGCATGTAGCAGTCAGATGGTATGCATATCCAGATCAGGGAAAATCTGTTCGATTAATCCACTCAGAGACCCCCTCAGCACCCATCCCTGTGCAGTGGAGCGGCCGAGTGAAGCTGTCTGATGAAGGCTCCTCTGGAAACGCCTCTCTGCTAATCTCTGAGCTCAGAATGGAGGACTCTCGGGATTACATATGTACAGTGGGGATCAATGGGAGATGTGTCACTAACAGGAATGTTAAACACAAGGTAAATATAATACACATGTTCTGGTTGGTGAATACTTGTGTTACAATTGAGAATATGTGCTGAGCTGCTGAAACCACTCAAGATCCTGTGTGTGACTACATGAACACGCTGCCTTGTTTTCAGCACACACAGACAATGGGGTTTGTTTAAGGGTCATTTTCCTGCTGGTCAGTTACGTTACAGCTCTCTCGTTTTGTTTCTTTCTTGCTGAACAAAATGTTCTTCTGCTTCACTGGCATTTGGACCCTGCTAGGCAGATTTCAGCTGCAGTTGACTGACATCTTACTGACTGCTTGGGTTTAGATTGTTGATGTCTTTAGAATCAGAACATGCCGTCTCATTTATAATAACAGCCACACATTGCAGACAATAGCATCAAAGATAGAGAGGCTGATAAGAGGTGAATCCCATTCATCTACCGAGCTTCACTGTGGCTATAACCAGGGCTTTTACAAGGCATGATCACAGATACTTGTGATTCCTCATGCATGCTGTGGATTACCATATGCTTCACTGTGCTTTTAGTCTGCTTCCCACACGATGCTTTTCTCATGGTATACCACAGTAACCTTTCATAAGGGCTCGCCTGCAGCTTGTGTTTACCATGGAAGCTGTGTTAAATTCCCTCAATGCTATAAATATCCCATCATATATACCTCACAAATCGTCTCAGCCAATGAGTTTAGTAGCATGCTCATTATCCCACTATCTGGCATTATCCTTAATTTGTATGTAAATTGAATTGTGCTTACAGAACCTCGAAAGAGAGATTCAACAACGACAACAACCCAGAAACCCAGCCCACGCCCGACCCAGGAGGGGAATGCAGCAGTACAGAGGAGATCGTACTGCATGAAAACGCTTTGATAACTGGATTCTGATTGGATCCCTGTACCTGTATTTACTGAGTGTTGGGGGTTAAGCGGAAGTTCTATTATTCCTGTGTGTTGCTGCTGCTGCTTCCCTATGCCAGTAGAGTCCTTTGTGAAAGAGTATTGCTGTTGTTGTAACCGTCTGCATCATGACTGTGCCTGCATCTCTTCAATTCTATAACATTTTAATAAGAGTATTTTAGCATTTTGATATATTTCAGCTTCTATTCATCACTGATTGCTGTTTTATTTTTGTATAACTTGCTTCTTCCTGGTTACTATAGATCATTGTTAATAACAGTATAGGGATCTGAAGACAGCTTAGTCATTTGTATCAGTTTCAATGCCAATTCAGATCCCTTAGTGTGCATTCAGGTGAAAGCCTCTACTCTTGTTTGTACTTTGTAGAAGAGTGTTCCCATTACTCACTTAATGACCATTTACTGATATTTATCTAATCTGTGACCATTCACTGCAGTAAGAGATCGCTTCTAAAGTGTATTTCTAAACCTGTTCCTGGGAAGCACATAATTGAATACCCATCAAAGACTGTATCTCGCTAATTAAAGAAGAACTAATTACTAAATGTCAACTGAACAGTCATATTTGATTGTTTTCCTGTGTTGCTTTTGTAAAATACAATCTCCACATTTGTGTTCTTCCGTGCTGTTGGTTCTTTGTATTCATGGTAAAGCACCTTTCTATACAATCCTAATTAAAGAACCTGTACTGCAGGGAAGCTTTTAAAAGGGAACTTTCAAGGCGGATTGCTTGTCGTTTTCCAGCACTGATTTACCATTCCGAATAAAGTGTGACATTTATATATAATTCCAATTAGGAGCAAGCCATTCCTATTGCTAGAATAATTCAAAAGAATGAAAAGTATGTGTGTTGGTGTAAAGACCATGATAAATCAAACCCAGTGTGTTTTTGATGAGCACTGTGCTGTTATCAATGCTATGCTGTGGTAAATTTGCACAATCATTTAGCAATGTCCCTTTCCCACAGTTTTCTACAGAGGCTGTTTCTGCATACAGTCTATTATAAAGGGTGAAATACACATTCATGTATTGAATTAGTGCTGTATACACTATATGTAAAGACACATTTGATTTCTTTCTTTATTTTCCACACTCTTTATTTGTATTCTCTTATTATTTCTAGTAGTGTGGTATTTATTATATTCAAGCATGATCACAATACAGTGACTCTCCTAATCACTCAGTTCTTCACTGAGTGTTCCGACAGTATTCCCTTGATTGGTAAATGACGGCTCTTATAAAGGAGCCCTCGGCTCTTGATCAGGGAGATACCTGCATTGCAAAGGGGCGGAACAGCGATGGCTTTCTAAACAGTGTTGTTTACCTGAATCAGTCCTTCCACCGCCAAGAGAATCACCTCTTTACACCCTGGAGCTGCACAGCGGATATCAGGAGCTACTGGCCTCTGTAGGACAAAGGCCAGCCCTGCAGGTGTCTGCTTGAGTTAGCCAGGTGCCTGGCCAGTAGGGGGGGCTGTAGCAGTTGAGGTGACAGAGCCAATACAACGATCCCTGTGGAATCCCCAACGAAGACCAGCAACGTTTCAGAGGTATTGTACCCAAAAAAGTTTCTCTTATGATCGTCACATGTGTATTATTCAGTAGGTCAGCCCATAGATGCTTTTAACTGAATTAAAACTAAAAGCAAATCATGACAATATGGAGAATCTCAGAAGTCTTTTATAACTACGATTTCTACACGAAGAAAATGTTTCTACATTTGCAGAGAAGCAGAAGTTACCGAAACCAAACATAAAAGCATAAGCAAGACAACAAACTTTGCTCCCGAGAAGCATTTAGTGAGTACTGTATCCTATTGAAGAGACAGAGTTAGCTACAGCAGTGACAGTAAAACTGCCCAGCAGTGCCATCTAACAATCATTTCTCAAAGATGCACCGCACAGCAGCCAGAGCTAATGAACACACCATCCAACATGAATCAGGCAACAAAACTGAAAGCAACTTCACAGAAGCACTGAGGACAAATACAACAGAAAGCAGGTGGAAAGTGCATATCTAAATAACAGGAATGCCAGCTTTAAGAGAGATACTGGATCGCAGTGCAATGTTACGCCAAAGCACTTGTGTGAAGTGCTATCCAATGATGCAGTGCAGAGATCAAGAGTCAAGCTGGTTTCGTAATACAATCTGACACGATGAGACAAGGTACAGACAATAGGAACAGCAACTTCATCTGCATGTTTCACAGATCAATATCATGTACAGCATCTCCTTTCCAGGTTGCTGATGCTAGTGGAGCGCCAGTGTCTGGGCTTCAGTTAGCAGTGACTGCAGAAGAAACACAAATGTAGAGCACAGAGTCACAGTCCCCTGATGCTTCTGATGGCTGCCTGCAAGGGGAATCGTATATCAAAACTGACCAGTCTGGGAGCCCAATAATTAATTTACCTTGGAGGATTTGAGAAACTGTAAGCAGAGCTTGCTGTGTCAATGCTGGCTCTTTTGCATGGTGGTTAAGACGCTGCATGGTCGCTGGTTCCTCCCTGTTACATTAGTGCTGTGACCTGGATCTCAGAGACTGGTTGCAGCCTATCCACAAGGTTAAAGGATGAGGCGCCTTTAGGGACATAATTCAAACTGACACCTTATACTCTACAAACTGAAACACCACACAGTGAAATCTCATATAGTAGAGCATCCATCCGAATCACCAGATTTGATACATACAGCTTGATGTAAGTTTGATACACCTGCTTTCCACAAGGAATGACACTTTGTCTCAAATACAAACCAGTGAACATCAGGTGCTAAATAAGCACCACCTTCCTGTGAATGTTGAACGTAGGAACGTAGCAAAGGTTTAATAACATGTTTACACAGAGTCATGAATAAAATAAAATAAAAGGGGGTGACGTCTCGCTTTCAGCTGGCAAATTCGTCAACACCAGTCTGTAAGTCTAATATTTTTGCTTTGCGGGCTGGCTCGCAATAACCAAAAGATCACTCGATCTCTCACCTCCAGTAGCTGTACGCAGGTATGCTTGAAACCTTTTCAGGCACGAAAAGAACCTTTTATTTGCCAAACTAATACCAGTCCTTTTGTGATTCAATGCCTTTTAAACCTGTTTTCACTCTGGAAAAAAAATTAAACAGCGCGCGTAAAATAAACAACGCGTGTGAAAATAAATTGGACCTGACGCTTCTGACAAGAGCTGAATAAATGGACTGCAAAGGGTTAAGCTGCAAACCATGGTCTAGGAGGGCAACTGCGCCCCCCCGCCCCATAGCAAATGATGCTCCTGGTTTGTTTATTGTTAAAACGTGTTCATATTGAATTTACTGATGGCATGGTTACTGAAATATAAAAATATAAAAAATAAAAACATAATTCTCAAAAAAAAAAAAAGTATTAATTGCTAAGTTTGTGAAAGGTACTTCTCGTGATGACCTTCCAAACTGCGACAGAATAAAAATGTGCATTCCTTCTAGGAAAATGGTCACTTTTAATACCCCAACTAAGAGCATGAACGTTTATGATGCAACCAAAGCTATAAGTTATAATACACTAGATCTATAATAGAAGCACCATCATTATTATGAGCAGGAAATGATTTGTATTTATTTTTTTCTACAGCTATTTTGACCACAGAGAGCCACAGAGAGCGTGGGTAGTTTATAAGTACTGCAGAAGTGTCAAAAAGTACAGTGTGTGCTGAAACTGAGAGAGAGAGAGGAGAGGAGAATGGCTCTGAGCACTCAGCAATCTCTGGCACTGCTACTGATCTTAAACAGCGCTCACCTCACAATAGGTAAGTGATTCTCTCAGAGCAGTGCTTCACAACCTCTACTGAAGTAGGGGGCACATTGCTGTTTAGGGATTTCCCTACAGAGCACTAACAGCGTTGGACGAACACAAACACTGTTATATTACACACTATACAGGGAGCAGTATTTTAAACAGCAACAAACTCTTCTCTCAGGTCAAATGGGTTTGTAATGGCAAAAGACAGCATTTAATTACATTTTAGCATTGGCCCTGACGCTGCCACATGTAGCACTAAATAGGAAAATGATATTGAACAATAGATGTATTTCTCTCAGTTACAGTAACCTGTCTGCTATCTTTATTTATTTAGGGTTCCTATTGCACTTCAATAATTGTCCTCTCCAGTTTCTACCAGTATGTATTAAAATGTGTTTTTCATGACCGGATACTTTTGTTTTGAATTAATATTGTTCTCAAACCTCCTATTATGTTTTCAGTGTGCTAAAAGTCAGTAATGAAGGCACTAGCTGAAACGCTTGTCTACTTGACTTAGTCTGGATCATTTACAGTGTGTAAACTGTAACAATGTTAATACAGAAAGCTGAGATATTAATAACAGTGTGCAGATTGTATTCTTTGTCATGTCATGTTCATTATGGGTACAAATCATTTTGGAGCAGACATTTCAGAAATAGACACTTAGAGTTTGAAATGTGAAAGCAATGTGATACTGGCAGCAAAAGACAAACACTGTCTGTTTATTCATGCTGTTCTTTCCATGAAGACATTTCGAACATGTTTTGTACAGTTATTATGCAGTGTCCATCTAGCCAGTCTCATAAGGATTTTTGTCCCCAGTATGAAAGGCTCATATATAGCAACATATTCGCAGGAAGGTGTTTATATTAAGATTTAAAGCACACTAACCAAACTGGGCTTACAGTTCCAATACTGAAAGCAACACTAGAAATGTATCCACAGCAATGTCATATTTCTTCATTTTAATCCAGTTGTAGCAATATCCTGCAACCAATGAGCCAGCAAATATTGCAGAAGTAACAAGGACGCCCCTACAGGCAGCTCCCAGGACTGCATTCTTTCCCATGTGGGTGGCACGCACTGCATTGATCACTCAATAACTATTGCAAGTGAACTGTGATGGCTTTATAACGCAGATATAGCTGCGCAGCACCGACTACGCCAATTTATGTTTAAAGAAAATAAAGAATTCTATTTAATTGATCTAAATTATTCTAACATTATTTTAAGATGACTGTAAACAGGACTGTAATCAGTCAATTAACAGTGTAGCCAAACATTTTAATAAATCAATTATGTAGCAAGGTTTATCAATTTGATTAATAACTTGATTTAGTTAATATTGAAACAAATTAGTCATAAAAGCATGTTAAATCATAGGCATTAACTGGATTTTTAAATGAATGTTATCAAGTGCAAAAGTTAGTATGAAAAAGTTTCTCTAAAAAAACACGTTTGCATCTCAAAACTTAGCCCACAGTACAAATGTATTCAACAGAACTCGTAAGTGAAAACGCAGAGCTCATAAACAGCCTGCATTCATGAATGCAGAAACTATTAATGCAAAAATTCCCCACAGTTATTCAGCATATCCATATTGATATTGGTATAGGTACCTAATTTGATTTCATTTTTCATAAACATTTCACAAACATACCCAATCCGAGAACCTTTAAATTCCTCCTTGCACAATACATGTGAGAATGTGACTGGAGCCTTAATTGAATGATTGATGATTAATTGGGCTCCAGTCACATGGTATATAGGAGAGGAGAAATCCTTTGTCTGGTGGAGGGAGTGGGTGGGTTGAGACTGTGGTGGGTGTTTTATGGCTATCTTGATCAGTGAAGGTGAATGCCCAGCCTGACAGCAGTGTTTTGTTTGAACTGTTTCTTTTGGGGTTTTTGTTAATAAATGTGCAACAGTGCTTTAAACTGAAGCTTCTTGTGTCTGAGTCTCTCTTCCTGCCGGTAACGAGTCTTGCCCGTGATGCTGCCCTGTCACAATGCTGCTGACTGAGTTTGAACCACATGTTTTTATTGTGTTGCTTGTGTTGTGTTTGTCCTTTATTGTTTTCCAGGACCCCCTTGTAAATGAGGCCTCAGTCTCAATGGGTAAATCTCCTGGTTAAATAAACAAACAAACACAAAATAATTGGGAACCAGGAAGCAGCAAAAACTTTTCCTTGATAGCGTTGTCTTTGAAAGATCTGCAACGTCAAAAATACGAGCAACAACCGAAATATCATCAACAGAAGAGTGCAAGTGTTTATTCCATTGAGTTTATTGTCTCTCTTTTCTCTTACAGCATATTGCTCTGCACCAGACCATGTTGCTGTCTCTGGCTCAGCTGGGGGGAGAGCAGTACTGCCCTGTTCTTATACCCCCACCTCTGGGCAGCATGTAGAAGTCAGATGGTATGCATATCCAGATCAGGGAGAACCTGTTCTATTAATCGACAATTCAGAGACCCCCTCAGCACCCATCCCTGCTCAGTTGAGCGGCCGAGTGAAGCTGTCTGATGAAGGCTCCTCTGGAAATGCCTCTCTGCTAATCTCTGAGCTCAGACTGGAGGACTCTCAGAATTACATATGTACAGTGGGGATCAATGGGATATGTATCACTTACAGGAATGTTAAACTGACAGTTCAAGGTAAATATAATACACATGTTCTGGTTGGTGAGTACTTGTGTTAAAATTAAGAATATGTGCTGAGCTGCTGAAACCACTCAAGGTCCTGTGTGTGACTACATGAACACCCTGTCTTGTTTTCAGCACACACAGACAATGGGGTTTGTTTAAGGGTCATTTTCCTGCTGGTCAGGTACGTTACAGCTCTCTCGTTTTGTTTCTTTCTTGCTGAACAAAATGTTCTTCTGCTTCACTGGCATTTGGACCCTGCTAGGCAGATTTCAGCTGCAGTCCTGACTGACAACTTACTGACTGCTTGGGTTTAGACTGTTGATTTCTTTTGGTTGGTTGTTTTGTGTAATGTATTCACTGTGGATTAACACACAGAGGTTAGAATCATAACACGCAATATAATTTCAAATAATATCCACACATTCATAACAAAAGCAAACTAGAACACAGAACCTGAGAAGGGCTGCCAACACCAAACCCTTGTGTTTACCATGGAAGCTGTGTTTTCAATGTCCCTTCATTATCCCATATTGTAAAGCGCCTGGATCTTCTCAGTCAATCAGTTTCTAAGCACAGCGAGTCCAGTCATTATTCCAGATGTAAATGAAGCTAATGGGACTTTTAAAAGCTAAACCTCTAGAGTGACTGGGGCTTTAGAATCCTGAAACTCGCTTTGAAACAGCGACATACGTTTCAAACCGCTTAAAACCCATTTAAATACACACAAAGTCTAGAACAGCATTAGTGTCCTTTGCAGGGGCCATTACCTCTAGATAACTGACTTTGGGTCCGATTCAGAGAATGTTTTTGTTGGCGTTGGTACCATTTCTGTCTTAATATCAGTGCTGATGCCCTTCAGCAAATGATCTAACCCACAAAGCTCAGTGTGTGTGCTTGAATTAGTGATGCAGTAATAATGTGGTGTAGTTTTCAGGACGGTTCTCATTGTTTTAGTGCCCTGTCCGGCCAGGTCTGTCTTGGTCCGGTTTCATCCACTCTATTTTAATATACAGATAATACCACTAAAAAAAAGAATTAATTGTCGTGTGAAATTATAACCACTCTAACTAAATCAGGGATTGTTTCAATGCTGATGTTGTTTGATGTCTTAGATGCATTGTGCCTCATCATGTAAGGAAAAAATGGTTGAGATTTTTTTTCTCACTATGGTTAGCCTCACACAATCACACACAGCATCTAATAATACATTTCACATTACTGTTGCTTGAAAGTAACAGAAATACATCATGTAACAAACTTCTATTAGAACATGAATGTTGAAATGTGCTCCCTTGTAGAGCCATTTTTTGTTAAAGCGAAGGCTTTTTAAGCTACAAGCTACATTATGACATAGGACGTTGATAATAACACACCTCCAGTCTTCACTCCAGTTTTACCACCGTGCGTGAACTGGGCCCTTTATCTTTGGCGGTGGTCAATTGTCCAGAAGTTACTGGCCGCTGTGTCAGACATTAAGGCATCATTTGCATGTAAATTGAATTGTGCTTCCAGAAACTCCAAAGAAAGATTCAACTACTTCAAGAACTGCAACAGCAAACAAGAAAACTAGACCATCAGCAACCCCAACAACTAGACCATCAGTAACCCTGACAACCACACCATCAGCAACCCCGACAACTAGACCATCAGCAACCCCGACAACTAGACCATCAGCAAACCCGACAACCACACCATCAGCAACCCCGACAACTAGACCATCAGCAAACCCGACAACCACACCATCAGCAACTCCCAGGGCTGCCGTTATCCTCTCTGCAGTAGCCGTCTCTGTTGTCATTTGCATTGGTGTTGCAGTCTTTGTCATTTTACAGTATAAAAGGAGAGCAGGTAACAGATTAAGCGTTTCATTTGTTTTACCACAGCCTACAATGGGGTCTGTTTAAACCCTGCCCTGGATCTCTCAGCTCTGGTTTAACTGGACTCTATTTCCACAACACCTCCTCCACCTTGCTTGTAAAGGCACAGTCTCACCTGTAGGAGGGCAGTTTAAAGCAATTCAAACCCTGTCCTTGGTTTCTTGGACCTAGTCTAACTGGACTGTATTTCCACAACACCTCCCCCCTGCTTGTAAAGATTACTCACTCTTGTTTTGTTTTCCTTTCCATTTTCAGCGCATGCTAGTTGTAATATGCAGAATGCTGGAGCTCAGAATGCGGTAGGTGCATGATACACTTTCATGGACAGTGAGTAGGGCTTGCTATAGAATGCAATGGCTTTGAGATGTTTGCCATGTAAATAGCACAGAAAAACATAAATAGCACAGAAAAACATGAGCACATTTGGGAATGTAAAACCACAGGGACCCTTCTAGAATGTACTGTGGTATAGCAGGGTCTGTGTACAGCACAGTGTAGTAAAACATTGAGAAAGCATGAGACAGTAAAATACAAGCAAGCATAGTGAAGGACAGGAAGAACACGGTGAAGCATCTTGAAACATGGCTAAGCTCTGGAAATGCATGTGGGAAGCACAGGAAGCTGGGATTGTACCAGGGGGCCACTCTTTTCACTTGCTGGAATACAGTCCTAAAGATGGGAAGCTTGAGAGGACCGTTTACAATGTTTCACAGTTTTCTGCTACAGAGATAATGTTTTCTCTTTAAAAGAAAGTGAAGCTGTTAAATGGTTAACTGGAAATGTGAGTCAGAGTTCCCCCTGGTGGACAATACTTATACTACAATAAAGGTGACATTACTTTAAATGCAAAGCAATGGATTGGCCATGGACACCAGTCCCCCTTGTGGCCGGTCAATAGTAGTACACATCTCTTGTTTCAAGCTGTGTTGAACAGACTGTATGATGCTGTCTTGTTAATGTGCTCTCTTATTAATGCTCATGATGAGATCTTATTCATTTGGTGTCTTATCAATTTGTCTTCCACACAGAGCTCAGACTTGGTGACCTACGCTGTAATTGATCAAACGAGACAGCTGGAAGGAGCCCCAGTCCTGTCAGGGGTCAGTGCTGTGGGCAATACTGAGTACGCCACAATTCGGATCCACTGATAGGACACTTCTCACCCAGCCACCAGGGATACAAGAGAGCTTCAGCAACAAGATGAACCAAGGACTTGACTATCATTGATTTACTGCAGCGCTTCAATGAATCATACCAACACTGATGAGAGCAATGAACACAGCTAACCACTAACAAGCAACCACCTGACATTCTTAATTCAATCCTAACCATTTCACTGCCACTGCTAATAGAATGCTGTGGCCATATTTGCAACGCATTTACTTGTATTTTTGGAAAGTATAAAATTCCATGTTAAAAGGGTTTTAAGTCCTACCTGTTCATTCGCTATGCAGGTCACACGTGTAATCTTGAAAGAAACACATGTTATATAACAAGCATGCTTTTTCCATTTTAAAAATGTTATCTTATATTTTTAAAAATGGTTTTAAAAATAGAACCATACAGTAGTGCGAAAATGTATGAGAACACATCAAGATTTGTAATTGATATCTTTTGTTTACCTACCTGTATGAAAACTCAGGGTGTGAGAATTTCAATTTTCTATCAGTAATCAGTGATATAGAAACAATAGGCACTCATGTGTGAAAATGTTAGACCATTTTGTGCTTTAATTAGGCATATTAATCAACATATTAGGCAGCCAGCTGAACTCAGGTCTCGAGCCTCACTTTCTTTTGCACCTGCTGCTGTGTGTAAAACTTGAACACTGCGCTGGATTGGGGAGTAAAGAAATACTTCCAGTTTCAATCTCATTTGATTAGATTGTATAGGCCTATGTTCATTTATTTCACTTTGAACAAACACTTCCTAAGGGTTGCTAGCTGTCTTCTGTCATCCTTGTAGCAGCTGTCTTATACCTTTAATGCTTATCTCATGAGACCATGTGGAATATTAATAAACACAGCCATCGCTGCTTTGAACTAGGGTTACACTGCTGGTTTTCTTTAAAGAGAAAGGAATCTAGGGGTACAGAGCTAGTGTTATACAAGCATGAAGGCTGTGAGAGTTAACAGAGCCTGATACTTTAACCCTATTGGCTCACTGTTTCCTATCACAATAATCAATCTGGGAACACATTGATCTTCACATTGCTCTGTGAATTCCTCCCAAAACGCAGAGTATGCATTCACTGACACTACATCATCAGCTCTTTCACTCATAAACTCCACCCCAATCCATAACCTTACAACCCTTTACCCTAAAAGATCCTGGTGAATAATTTTACTGAGTGCTTCTGTCTTGCTCTTGCGCTCGTGATGCAAAAGGATGCAATAGAACCCAAAGTTACAAACCCCAAACTGAAATGACTGCTTTACCCAACCCCCTACTGTCAACTGGAAGCATGCAATCACTCACCCACGCATGCAATGCAACCAGACAGGCACTCCTATGAACGATGTGCTGGTCACGGAGAAGCAACATTACTGTACAAACAAATGCACCCAGGTAGAGGAGAGGCAGATTTCAAAGCAAGTGGGGCAATTTCACCTGGAACAATTTAGTTTTAAACAAAGTACAGCTTTTTTGTTCAAGCCAAAGGAGGCTGAACTGCTGAGCAAGCTGTGGGAATGTATTTTGTTTAAAATCAAGCCCTACTTTAAAACAGGTTTTCCAGGACGTTTAAATCTTTGCTACAGTTACGATTACAATGGTAACTTAAATGTAGCCTTTGCCACTTACAGTACTGTTTTTAAAGACTTTAGAACTATAACAATATGAGCATTGCTTTACTGTGCTGTATCCTTGTATTATTCACCAGATTGAGGCTCTAGATAGCAGGTGCACACATTTATTAAAACCATTGAAAACTCATTTTCAGAGTTACGGACATTTCAGACTTCCGAACAGCCGCCATTCTCAAGGTATTTGTAACTGAGGTTCTGCTGTCATTTCTGTGTATGTTCTGTCTGTGATGTTCTTCTTCATGATTAAAACAGGGAGTGGGGGTTAGGAAGCTGTCCGGTCCTTTAGCAGCTTCAAATTGGCACCAGGCATGCCCTCATGGTCCATTTGCTCACATGTCTAAGTAATGGCCTTTATACAGTATAGAATATCAAAACATGTAGGACAGTAATGAGCAAGCATATCCCTGCCAGTGAAGCAGGGAGTGGGAGCACTGGTCCCTTCCCAGTTCCTGAGATCACATTTCAGATGTGTTTATTTATCCAGGATAGAACCCCTGAGACCAGCGGGAATCATTCACAATTCCTTCTCCTGCGTTATTTAAAGGGGCTGTGTCCCACATACAGGCTATGGGCACATCTGTGGCTCCAGGAGAATCTACTGACAGACTCTACAGCGCTTCAATGCATAAACTCATCGCTTTCCTTAGAATGATCCCGCAACATTTTTTCTTCAAGAAAATAACTGTAACACACATACAATTTTGAAATATTAACTTTATCTGTTAACTACCTAGCCACTGCCCTCTAAACCTAATGGACTTCCGATATACATATTGCTATTCTTCAACCTTGATGTTTAATCCGAGTGAAACTTCATCAACAGCAAATTGAGTCATCACATATTACTGCTGTGTTGCTCTTGATAATCCCCACCAGGGGGCAGCAGTGTTTTTAATTAAGGTCGGTTCAGTGCAACTTGAAGCTGTAATCCCAGAATTAGAATATTTGTTTCTTACAGACAGGTAGCAGCAAGGTGCACCAAACACATTCTGTGGAGTCACTTGTTTCTTCTCACTCAAGACTTGTATCTTTAACAGCGGCACAGCGAGGGAGGGCAGTGAGTATGCAGGCAGGTGTGTGAGGGGTAGGGAGATTAGATAATTAGCAGTGCCTTTGCCAGCTTCCATCCAAACTGTGAAATTCCCCAGCTCAGGAGCACTGCCACCCAGCCTGCCTCCGTCTCGCTGTGGAGAGGGACACACCCCTGTCAGTTTCAGTCACAGCAGGCAGGGGACAGATCCAAAATATAATATCTATTCAAAGAGTACAGTAGGACTCTGTTTTAAAGCCTGTCCCATATGGTTATTAGTGGTGGGTGCGGTTTCCACCTGGTCTCTAGTTCTCATACAGAGGAGCTCCCTGCCCAGCTGATACGATAATAACAGCACAGTTCGGCACACTGATGAAAGCACTGGCTGAAGCGTTTGCCTACCAGTATTTTGAAGTTCTGGATGTTGTGTAAAATATTCCCCTGCTCCTGTCTGTGCTGGACTGTTTCATGATACGCTGATTTGACAATGGGCTAATGGCACACAGTATATGGCTACTACAACTGCAGCAATGACGGAGACACAAAACATCCATTCTGGGCTGCAGTCCATTCACCCTTTGCAGTCTGATGTCGAACCAGGTCCGACATTACAATTTTCCCTTTCCAGTCCAATGTCGGACCCTGTGCGACATCATCAAAAAGACACAAAACACAGGTCTCTCGTCGTTTTTTCTCCGGAAAAAGCAGAGAAAACCTTTCAATGGCCGAGTGAGACCAATAGGAGCCGAATAAAGCCGAAAAAAAAGGAGCGTATCTGAGCAATACAGCAGCCCCATGCACCACAGAGATAACACAGACACAAATAAAAGAGACAGCTGCTCCGCATCCAGCACTCAAAGAATACGACGGACATTTGCAGAACTTTTTGAGTGTTACAGTAATAAAATAATGACTTTATTGAGGAGTTTGGTGATAAAACAAGTGATCAGGAGAGGATTTATCAATATGCAAGTCTATACAGAGACATGTGAATAATACAGCAAACAAGGGGTGGGGCTTGGCTGGAGATGTAGTACTGAGTGTCCTTTTGCTATGCAGGGCCTTTTAAACCTGTTTTAAAACTTTATTAGACATTAGATCTTTGAAACAGGGGGTTGTTAGTATGCTAATTAGGCATTATGATACCAAATAATCTTCAAATCTGGCTCAGGTAACAACAGCAATAGGAAAATAAACATTTCATTTTGGTTGGCATAAATATTTATTGAATTGAAAATAAATCAGTATTATTCATTTGTTGAAGTCCAGTTCCATGTTAATAAACTGTCAATAGATATGCAATAGGGACTGGAACCACAAAAAAAAAGCGACAGTAGTGGCTGAATTTCTTCACAATGTTAACTTATCAGCCCTGTAGGGCCTCCTTAGACAGAAGGACACATTATGTAGGTCCTGGAAGCCTAAAAAAGGAATTTCAAACCTTCAGTAGCACATATGCTCTCTGAATGAGGCTGAGGATTGTATAGAAAAATGCCAAGAGACAGGACACAGTTAAATATTTTATTTTTCATAAGCAAAAAAGGAAAAGCAATAACATATGGTACTGTGCAATTAACATTTAATAGTAATAAGGAATAACTAAGTTATACTAAGCTAATAATTAACAAATATACTTTGCCGTCAATCAGTAATAAAAAATAATAATAAATTGATACAAGTTAGTAAACTGTGTTCCTATCACTAATATAAAACAGTGATTAACAACGATCTATCGTAAACAGCAACAACTACTTTATTAAAAAATAAAGCAACTGCAATCAGTGATGAATAGAAGCTGAAATATATCAAGATGCTAAAATGCTCTTATTAAAATGATACAGAATTGAAGAGATGCAGGCACAGGCATGATGCAGAGGGTTACAACAACAGCAATACTCTTTCACAATGGACTCTACTGGCATAGGGAAGCAGCAGCAGCAACACACAGGAATAACAAAACTTCCGCTTAACCCCCAACACTTAGTAAATACAGGTACAGGGATCCAATCAGAATCCAGTTATCAAAGCGTTTTCATGCAGTACGATCTCCTCTGTGCTGCTGCATTCCCCTCCTGGGTCGGGCGTGGGCTGGGTTTCTGGGTTGTTGTCGTTGTTTCGAGGTTCTGTAAGCACAATTCAATTTACATACAAATTAAGGATAATGCCAGATAGTGGGATAATGAGCATGCTACTAAACTCATTGGCTGAGACGATTTGTGAGGTATATATGATGGGATATTTATAGCATTGAGGGAATTTAACACAGCTTCCATGGTAAACGCAAGCTGCAGGGGAGCCCTTATGAAAGGTTACTGTGGTATACCATGAGAAAAGCATCGTATGGGAAGCAGACTAAAAGCACAGTGAAGCATATGGTAATCCACAGCATGCATGAGGAATCACAAGTATCTGTGATCATGCCTTGTAAAAGCCCTGGTTATAGCCACAGTGAAGCTCGGTAGATTAATGGGATTCACCTCTTATCAGCCTCTCTATCTTTGATGCTATTGTCTGCAATGTGTGGCTGTTATTATAAATGAGACGGCATGTTCTGATTCTAAAGACATCAACAATCTAAACCCAAGCAGTCAGTAAGATGTCAGTCAGGACTGCAGCTGAAATCTGCCTAGCAGGGTCCAAATGCCAGTGAAGCAGAAGAACATTTTGTTCAGCAAGAAAGAAACAAAACGAGAGAGCTGTAACGTAACTGACCAGCAGGAAAATGACCCTTAAACAAACCCCATTGTCTGTGTGTGCTGAAAACAAGGCAGCGTGTTCATGTAGTCACACACAGGATCTTGAGAGGTTTCAGCAGCTCAGCACATATTCTCAATTGTAACACAAGTATTCACCAACCAGAACATGTGTATTATATTTACCTTGAACTGTCAGTTTAACAGTCCTGTTAGTGACACATCTCCTATTGATCTGCACTGTACACATGTAATCCCGAGAGTCCTCCATTCTGAGCTCAGAGATTAGCAGAGAAGCGTTTCCAGAGGAGCCTTCATCAGACAGCTTCACTCGGCCGCTCCACTGCGCAGGGAGGGGTGCTGAGGGGGTCTCTGAGTGGATTAATCGAACAGATTTTCCCTGATCTGGATATGCATACCATCTGACTGCTACATGCTGCCCAGGGGTGGGGGTGTAAGAACAGGGCAGCACTGCTCTCCCCCCAGCTGAGCCAGAGACAGCAACATGGTCTGGTGCAGAGCAATCTGCTGTAAGAGACAATAAACTCAATGGAGTAAATTCCTTCATTCTTCAGAACCTTAACACAAAAGAGCCCTATATCAATAATGTAAACAGTGGTGGTATTCTGATCCAATGGACCAGACCACTGTATATATGAGCAGGAACACATGAATTGTAAAGAACCAGCCCCTGTATAGATTGTGGTATACAAATGTGCTTTTTGTCCAAAGCTGTTAGTGCTTGGTGGGAAAGTCACTAAACAGCAAAGTGGCACTGCTCTGAATCACTTACCTGTTGTGAGGTGAGTGCTGTTTAAGATCAGTAGCAGTGCCAGAGCTTGCTCAGTGCTCAGAGCCATTCTCCTCTCCTCTCTCTCTCAGTTTCAGCAGAGTCCAGCACTCGGGTTAAACTCTATTTGTGTTTGATGCTCTCAGCTCTATGAGACCGCATTAAATGAATATTTCCTGTACTGTTAGTTTTACCAGAAATATCTATCTATATGTGTATTTGTGCACACCTCTATAGCAGGTTTACAGTCACTGCTGTAACTGCCTTTTTCAAGTTAGTTGTCTCACATTTGCTTTTGGTTACTTCTGCTTCTCTGCAAATGTATATTGGGTTAATCACAGCAACATTTTTTTCATGTAGCAATCACAGTTCTGAAAGACTGCCGCAGTTCAACAAACCCCCTTGATTCAGCTTTTATCTTTTAGTCAGTTTTAAGCATCTATGGACTGACCTTCTTGTCATTTATATTTAATAGCACTTTTCACTTGGTCTCTGTTTTATTTGTTGTCAGTGTAAGAGCATAATAATAATAATAATAATAATAATAATAATAATAATAATAATAATAATACATGTGCATTTCACCCTTTCTACTCTTGTGAGTGTAGGCAGAACGAGCTGCTATAGCAAGCTATGGGAAAGGGAGGACGCACGCAAACTGACCTTGGGAACTTTCAGGGTAACAGCACAGTGCTCACCAGAAGCACACTGGCCTGATGCATCATAGTCTTTACACCAAAATACAATTTGCTCTATTTTTTGTTGAACTGTTCATATTACAAAACCTGCAGGCTCTGTTCAAGGACTCAGTGCTCAGTTTGGTACCAGTTATATTAACACAGTGTAGGGTTTTTATTTATTTACATAACTGGTATGGATATAGAACAGGAAGCGTGACACTGAATTGCCTTGATGACAGAAAGGCGTGTCATTAAACGGCAGTCAGTTTGCACCTTTTGTTTTTTGTCCCTCTTGGCTATAAGAGCCACTGCAGCAAACACTCTTGGGCAGGTGATTCGAATCTGGGTTCTATTACTATTACAGTATTGTCATGACAACCAATTCACATTGTGTGTGTGTGTGTGTGTGTGTGTGTTGCAGTAATAGTGTATGCTGATGTATCTAACTCAGTTTGTGGTATCTAACTCAGTTTGTATCTGCTCAGTTTGTGGTGCTGGCATTTAGTGTCCTGGGAAGGCATATTGAATGCCTTCCTCCAAACTGGGACGATCCAGAGAATCAGGGACACAGGGCAACACCACTGGTAAGCTTGGCATGACAAATGTTCCCCATCATATTTTTGTTTAATATGAGTAGGTGTTTGTGGATAAAACGTAAAGCTTGGTTAAATTGCATGGGGTTTTATCTTTGTAATATATGACTTGCGGGAGTCTGCTTATATTTTTAGGTATGGAGTTTTGGGTTGTGATAAATATATTTTGTCACTTAATAATATAATTAGCATTTTACAGAAATATTTCTAATGTTTATTGAGATTGCATGCACTTTATAACTGTTTTCATTTTAATGTTTTTATTTCTATCTATTAATTTGTATTGTTTTGAGAGTGTTACATTGTGCAATTCTGTAAAGCTTGCTAAAGTTTGCTACAATATATTTAAATGTGTATTTCTTCAATTCTAAAGTGTACCTTTAAAGACAATATGGAGACTATACGCTATGTGGATGCTATAGGGGCTTTTTTGAAGAGCATTGTGGTTTTGGACATGTGGATACCCTAGTCTACATTATTTATAATATAACTTGCATTATATTGTTAACGAGCACTTTAAAAACAGCAACTCTGTTTCCCGTTACAGGATTTGGGCAAGTTTCATTAAAGTATTATTCCCATTCATATTCGCTGCCATGCAGCCCAAATCACTTGATAGATGTTAAAAATGCAGTTTTATATGAAAATGTTGTAGCACGCGTGGATTTTCTTTTAAAACATGTTATCTGGTACTACATGAATTTAAAAAAATCTCTGTTTACAAGACATGCTTTCAGATGGTCTTGTACTTCCTGGATCATTTCATCTGGAGGGTAATGTTGTTCCTGCCCCTTCACTGGCTTCTTTCCTGCAGGTAACCAATCATCTGCTTCCCTAATGATTGGTGTAGTTCCAGACATCATGTTTGAAAATCAAAATGCATATATGCTTAACTATGTGTTTCTGTCAATACTGCACATTGAACCCGACACAGTGAATACATGTGCAAGACAGATAAGACGTGATAAACCAACAATATACATTTAAATGAACAATGAATGATATACATTAAACATGCATTTATGTTAAAGTTGAAATTGGGGTTAATAAAAGGTAATAATTTTTTCTTATCCCCGTCATTCATGCTATTGATTTCTGATTCTGTGTTGCTTCTGTTTTTTCTAAAGGTTTAGGCTCACCGGTGTTCTTGAAGACCAATACAACACGCCTTTTCATTTAAATTATTGACACTTACGTTAAAGCGTTGCTGGCTTTGCATTCGCTCATTAAAAAGATGCTTTGTCCAGAATGTTCCCAAGTTTCATCCCGGCTGGATAAACGGGTTTGTAGATGATGCCACCCTGCCACACTCCACCACATGCTGGTGCTCCTTGCTGCTGGGTGTGTGAAGTCTGAGTGCTGTGCAAATGCAAAGGTTATCATGCTGGGCTGCAGGCACAGGAGCATGTGAGTGCCAAGCAGAGGACAGCTGCCAAAATCAACACAAGGAATATGAAACAATGACACGGATTACACAGCTCTGATGAATGAGATGCGGAAAAGAAGGTCTGACTTATTTGATGCAGAAATAGTGATTTGTCTTTTTATAAAGAACATTTTAAAAATACATTTAAAGAGGAAGTAGCTTCATTTTTGTTCTGTTCCTTGACCTTTTATCGTGTTTTTCACTGTATTTAATAAAATACAGCTTTTTTTAGATATAGTTCTGTTTCCATGCCATATGTAACACACACTAGGTGAGCCAAAGGGTTTTACTGGCCATTCACCTGAACACAGACGTATCAGAACACTACGAATGAGTCGAAGCCATGCTGTCAATAGTGTGGCACCTGCTTCATCATTTCATCTGGACAGTGAACCTGTACCCACTGCTTTAATGAGTACTTTCCTTACCTTATTTACTGACATGATTAAAACCAGTAACATGCTTTCAGCAGAAGACTACTGAGATGAAAAGACCCAGGAAGTGCAGGTGTAACTGTTAACCTGAGAGATCACGCAGCTCTATGCATTGTGTGTTCAACCATTTACCGGAAGCAAACTAAACCGGCTGCCAGATTCCTAAATGTGACGAAATAAAGCTAACGTTTACTGTGTTTTTTTAAGTGCAACTAAATGTACATTTTCTTTAAAACATGGGGAAATCCGTTACAGCCTAATAGTTCTGACTATGACTAAAACAGAAAGTGATTAGTAAGTAGTTTTTTTTCATTCCGTTTGCAATAATGGTTCTTTATAGTAATTTATTTTGACAGGTCTGTGTGAAGATGCTGTCCCCTGAGTTGCAGTTCTAGCTGTCTGCCTTGCAGACATGTAGTGAAGCCAAGATAAGCTAGTGTCTTTATATTGGAAGCACCAACTCCATCTAGTGGCCAACTGTGCATTACCACGACCGTCCATCAAAAAATCCATAGGCTTTTACTTCTACAGACACCATCCAGCCTTTGTTACATGTAAGTGCAATAAGAACTCTTCAAAATGATTGCCAGCATCATAAAAAGGATAAAGTTTAAAAAAAACAATGACATTTAAACATTTTAGTGGTACAAGGTATAGGTGCATATTTAGCTTAAATAGTAATATTGTGGGAAAGTTTTAAGGGGTGTGGAGAATGTAAACTAAGTGGACTGTCAGCAAGGCTTCCTGTAAAGTACAAAAGCAAACATTTGTAACATAGGCAAGACCAGCCAGTGTCTTTATAGAGTGTATCACCAGCAAACAAAAGCTGGCTGTGTGGTCCAGTGGTTAAAGTCCTGGAATTGTAACCAAAAGGGGACCAGTTCACATCCCACCCCTACCACTGACTGACTTGCCTTGCAGATGAGATTGCTAAATCAATGTCCTATTGTAAGTGACTCTGCACATAATGCACAGTTCACAGGCTGCCTCTGTAAAGTGATGGTGGTCCACTGTGAAAGGTGCTATATAAAAATAAATCACTATTATAGTGGAAGATCACTAGATGGCACAATCCCAGATTGTAACCCAGATTACATACAGTATATATGCACAGGCAGAACTGCAGAGCAGCTGAGATAACAGCACTTTAACAGAAATGAGAAATAATAACAGTAAGTTTACTTCGGTCTCTCTTTGTGTTGAGATGTACCTGTGCTGGCGTTGTGGGCACAAAGTGAATCAACTAAACAATAAAACCACTCCAAATGATTGCAAATATCATAAAAAGAAAAAGGGCAGTTAAAAATGTTTAAAAAAAAAACCCTGAAATGCGATGCCACTCTCTAAAGTTACCAAAGAAAGAAGATGCCATCTGTTAGTTTTCTAATAATATTTATATTTTTTGGAATTTAGTGCTCCTGAAAAGTGACAGTCCATTTAGTTTAGTTTGTGTTAAATTGCTCTTTAAAAACCACGTATTCTATTCTGAGCAGAGGGGTTTGATTGCTGGGGTACAAAAACAAACAAAAAACAAGTTTTTAATAAGTTCCAAATATAAAGAACAACCCTTGAATTCCCCAGTAGCTCAGCAGAAGACTTTATTTAGAAAACCTAAATAATACGATTTTCAGAAATCCCTAAGCAGGCACTTGGTTCCAGAGGGATCAAGAAACGTCTTGTTCTGTAGGGAAACCTTCAGATAACGAACATGTGCGACGTTAGTACTAGTGCACATTTATACAACCAAGTGGCAGCTGTTTAAAATTATATTTTAATGTAGACCCATTCTACTGATCTGGAGATTGATGTAGGTCTTATTTCTATAGCACATACACACACACCTGCACACACGCATGCAACGCCCCTAGACCACACTCCTCAATTCATTCTGTAATGAACTTGTGTCACGTTTATGTTACAAAATAAAAAATAAAATAAAATAAAACACACAGAGAAGAGAACTCCGAATATATAACTCGGCTGTTTGGTTCCAGTTTTGTAAAATGAACAGTTTTTTTTTTTTTTTTTTTTTTACCTTTTCAAAACAATAGCAGTTAATTAAAGACACGAGTCAACGCTTTGCAAATATGACGACCTACTGTTTTAGAGAGACTGGGTCACATTAATGAAATGAATTTGAATCACACTTTGGGAAAGGATAAAGTGTTAATTTTAGAAAACTCGTAACAAACAATGTAACACTTGCAGTTTTGCACTGGTGTTTCGAACTAGTTTTTCCTTAGTTTTGTAACGTTAATAGTTAGTTTTAAAAAAAAAAAGTAAAAGAAAAAAAAAACAAAAACAAAAAAACGGTGTTTGATTAACCAAGTTGACAAAATACAGCTGTTGCTTATCCTGGGTATATGTTGATCAAATCGACCACCAATGCTTTCATCAAATTATTATTATTATTATTATTATTATTATTATTATTAATAAACAAATGTAAAAAAAAAACATGTCACATCTTTTCTCTTGTTGATTGTAAATAGCTTGGTATTAAAATCTATTTGTAAATGAATAGCAAGGAGAAATGCATTTTAAATCTCTGCTATACTATATTACTGACACGCAAACACACGTCATCTTCACAATGGTTCTACACTGTAACACCAGATGTGGAAGAATGAATCAATCCGAATTTAAACACATCTCTATGCGCAGGTTAACTGTTTAAGAACATACTTTAGATAATCAAAAAAAGGTCTAAACTGCACATTCCAAGTATTCAAGTTTAAAAATTAAAGACCTCTTTCTAAAACAGAATTGGAATAAAACAAGAACATAATCACGAAAAAGAGGATACCCTGTATCTACAACAAATAATTATATTTTTTGCATAGCTTCAAACACATCAGTACAACGCTGTGTATTTAGTCTTTCACGTGTTTAAAAAAAAAAAAAAACATTCAAATTGCATCTTCGTGTGCCCCCAATGTTGTTATCTCTCTCTCTCTCTCTCTCTCTCTCTCTCTCTCTCTCTCTCTCTCTCTCTGTGCCTCCTCTGTTAGTTGAGCCTCCATATAGGGCCTTGTTATATCGGCTTATACAGCATGCGTTTATTTAGTTGGGTCAAACACAAAGTACGTATCCAGGGATGTCTTTAATATAAAACAGTTCCTTAATTTCATACAGAGGAAATGAGTACAGATCTGGCTGTCAGTGCAAGTTCCACTGGCTTGTGTCACCGTAGCCAAAATAAAACCCTCTTTAAATACAAATATATAATTAACTTTTTTTTTTTTTTTTTAATTGTATTTACAGTTCATTTTTTAAATGAACCTTAAGAAGTTAATAACACCCTGTGAAGAACGTCACCCCCTTAAAATTCACAGTGCTGTTCTAGGCTTTTCAAAATGGCACATTAAACAACCGCTCCTTATTTTTTTAACAGTGTATTAATAAAACAGCTCTGGTAAATGTGTGGAACATTGCTGTAATATCTCTGTACCAGAGACCTCCGTTTCCACTCTACAGTCTCTGCTTTGCGGCATACAGCACCACTACAGAGCGCCGTGGTATATCGCCAGTCCAAGTAGACGCGCAGTGGGGATTCAACAGGGGGAGCTGAGGGGGTCTGTACCTTTTCACATTAAACCATTGTCTCGCTTTGTTTGCTGTTGGTTAGTCTGGTGTAAAACTTGCGCCACGACTGCAAGGTCTTCCCGGACCAGATCCAAAACCCAGAGGTGATACCCACAATCAGAGTCATCAGATATTTAATCATATACACGGTGAAATCCGGGCTCATCCTTGGGGTGTACTGACTCGGGCACGGGATGGCCAGGCTCTTGCAGTTTTGGCTGATCCAGCTTTTCTCCCAGTGGTCCCGGAAAGCCTGCTCATAAAAGTAACAGGCGATGACGATGGTGGCCGGCACTGTGTACAGGACGCTGAACACACCGATTCGCACCATTAGCCTTTCCAGCTTCTCGGTCTTGGTACCGTCGTGCTTCATGATCGTCCGGATTCGGAACAGGGAGACAAACCCAGCCAGCAGGAACGAGGTCCCGATGAACAAGTAGACGAAAAGCGGCGCCAGGACGAATCCCCGCAGCGGGTCGACGGTGTTGAGACCCACGAAGCACACGCCGCTCAGCATGTCTCCGTCTATCTGGCCCAGGGCGAGGATGGTGATAGTCTTGACAGCTGGTACAGCCCAGGCCGCTAGATGGAAGTACTGAGAGTTGGATTCAATCGCTTCGTGTCCCCATTTCATCCCCGCGGCCAGGAACCAGGTGAGCGAAAGAATGACCCACCAAATGGAGCTGGCCATGCTGAAGAAGTAGAGCATCATGAAAAGGATGGTGCAGCCCTCCTTTTTTGTGCCCTGAACCACTGTTTTAAAGCTGTTCGCTGAAAAGCTCTCATTGCACACAACCTTGTCATCCAGGATAAACCCGGCAATGTAGGCAATAGAAACCATGGTGTAGCAGCCCGAGAGGAAGATAATTGGCCTTTCTGGGTATCGGAACCTCTGCATGTCGACCAGGTAAGTGGTCACGGTGAATAAAGTGGAAGCACAACATAGGGAGGACCAGATGAGAATCCAAATGCGGGCGAAGTGGATTTCTTCTTGGCTGAAAAACATGTAGCCGTTGCTTCTCGATGGCTCACAGGGCGCCGCGCAGTCCTTCTCCCCCATAAACCTGTAGTTCAAGTAGGGGGGTACCTGTAACACAGCGGGGCAGTGGAAAGGGTGATCCGGGGTGGCGAATTTGTGTATCGGTGACCCGGCTGTGATTACTGCGGGGTTGCGATTGGGCATGGCCGGGGGGGTACTGGGCCCGCTGCCCTCAGATTGATTCTGCCCCACGCAGATCTGCTCCGCTCCGTGAACTGGGAAATTCTCGCATCGCAGTCTTTCGGGCCACTGAAAGCCGAATTTGTTCATAAGGGCCTCGCATCCTTGCTTGGCCCGCTCACAGATCGACCTGCACGGGGGGATCGCCTGCTCCAGCACCGTGCAAACCGGGGCGTACATGGAGCAAAGAAAAAACTTGAGCTCAGGCGAGCACTGCACTTTGACGAGCGGGTAAAACTGGTGCACTTCCAAGCCGGCGTCCTCTTGGTTGGTGTGTCCGACCAGGTTCGGCATGATGGTCTGATTGTAAGCGATATCTGTGCACAACGGTATGGAAATTGGCTGGCAAAAACCGTGATCCGGGACCGACATCCCTCTGTCCCCGAACTGCGCGGAGATCGGGCTAAAGTGCTGGAGCAGCGTCACACAAGCTAATCTCAACAGAATTCTTTGCAAAGTCATTTCTTGTAAACTTTGTTTTAATTATTAGTATTTAATTTTAATATATAAGTTCTATTGAATCGATTTAAAAAAAAAAAAAAAGGCAAAACGCACCGTTTCAATCCAAGCACATGTGGCAGCAGTTGTATAAGTGTTTTCTTACAGTGAAAAAAAAAGCCTGATCGATAGCAGCTGTAAATGCACTCCTTCTGCTCCGAAAGCGTTCCTTCAAGCGATTGCATGACTTTTTTCTTTGTGCACTCACACCATCCAAATTAGACCGTTTCAAGCTCTCCTGAGCGGCTGAGGTCCCGCCGCGCTGAAGGAATGGGGTGCCTTAAAACAGACTTCCCTCCCCAAGCCCCTTCCCAATTTTTTCTTCCCAGCCAATCCAATATGAGGCAGCGGGACCAGCCTTGGGCAGGATCGGTCAACCACAGCGTAATGAGATCAGTTACCAGATGCGGAAACTTTTCTTACTTTTAAAGAGACAGGGCGGTGCTCACTCCTGCGCGCAGCAATCACAGACGCTCATTCACACTCATTCTGAACACTTGCTGGTGAAGATACAGCGTTCCGTTCCGTTTACAAACAAACCATCCTGGTTGTCTTCTAAATACCCGGCTTCCGTGCACTGCTTTATCCAGATCTATATAGTGTTCCTGTCATCCACTGGTAGTTCTTCACTTTGAGCCATGCTTCCACTACATTTTAAAGGTTAGATCGTAGGTGATAGATGAAATGGTAGCTGAATTAGATGGTCAATCAATCTTTGTTTTATATAGCGCCTTTCATAGGGGACCACCTTCACAGAGCGCTTTACAAGATGCAATAAATACAAGAAAGTCCACAATAGACAAAGAGAAGGAGATGTGATCCCTTTTATTGGACTAAACAAACAAACAAAAAATACAACCTTTGAAGACCTCAAAGGTCTCATCTTATAGGAAAAGATAAAAAAAAAAAAAATTTGTACTTTCACCTGAAGAAGAGATCTTTCACACAAGCAAATTAAAGGCTATGTACAATATTTCTGTATACATATATATATATATATATACTATATTACTATATATATATATATATATATATATATATATATATATATATATATATATATGTTTTGCTTGCTCAGGGCACCAAAGTAAAACACCAGACCTCCTACTTACCTAATATATTATGCGTTGATCTGTATTTAAAGTATTATAGATTTTCTTGTTGTTACTGCATCTTGTAAAGCACTTTGTGATGGTGGTCCACTATGAAAGGCGCTATATAAATAAAGACATACATGTAAATCATTTGAATGGTGTGCCATATTTTATTTCTGTACTCTGATAGAAGATGGACTGGCTGGGGAAATGCTCCCATACCTCTAAAAATACAAAATATTAATTAATAAATACCACATCTCCTTTTCATGGTCTTTTTTTCCTGTGCTATAGTCGAGTTTGAAAATATAATGTATGAGGCTGTCTGGATCCTGTAGGCATAATTAGGTTTCATAGGGGAAAAGAGATCTATAGCTTTGGGAATGGAAGAAAAGTATGTCAAGCAGCCTAACTCAGTTTGTATGACTAGTAAAACGATACCATTATTTTTAGTGTACAAAGAAGTGTAGCTTTATTGAGGGACAAAGTTTTAAACGGGTGACACAAGGCTTGAAATCAGTTTTGTAATTGCTTTTTTATCAGTTTTATTGACTTTGGGTTATTTGTTTATTTTTTTATTTTTTAATGCAACTGCTGCTTCCTGTAACATAATCCCTTCTTGTGCTGTAGGTCACAGTGAGTTGGTTTCACAGACCCCGATTAGAGCTCACCTTGAACTACCTGACCTAACAAAAGCGTCACATTGAAGATGTTCATAAAATAACGCTCAGCTTTGTAATACTTCTGTGTGGTCTGATTGAAGCTTGACCATTGGAGGGAAGTGATTAGATACCGGAGAGAGGCAGAAACGTTTCATTCTCTAGCTCTGTATTTAACATACTGTATGTATTGAAAAATATATGCTCTGCTTGACTGATATTTTTGTTACTCAACCTTTTCTTGCGTGTGTGTAAATAAGCTTCAAAAAGTGGCAGACAACAGTAGGATTTTATAACTTGTTAGGTAAAATACAGGGTTGCAATATGATACCATTCAGTTCAATGTTATAAAGGTGTTCAATGACAGTAAGTGGTGGTTGTGAGAATGCTGGAATGCTGGTAACAATTCAGCTATTACCAGTTGTAATTCATATAATTATATGAATTGCAATGGGTAAAAGCTGAATTCATTACAATCAGTAACAATGAAATTGCGTGCCGGTACAGGAAACAGGAGCTACTGTACCTCATAAACATTACATTAAGATAGGCTTTTTAAAAACTTAAATTTCATTACTTATTGAAGCATGCAGTTGGTGAGTGGATGAGCTGCAGCTACATTTAGAAAGTTGCACAAACTGGACAGCCTACTTGGCCAAATAAAGATTGCACAGAAGGGTTAGCTATTTCTCTTTGAGTATCGGACTGATAATAATGAACGATTTATTTATTACATTTATTATGTATGCATTGTTAAAAAGACATGCCATTTTTTTCATTTGCTTTTGCCTTTTCTCATGTCAAAACAAATACAAACAAAGCGCTTTGGTGCAAAGAAAGCCTGTGTTTCTGTTAAAGCTGAGGGAACATGAAGCCACTTTGTGGATTGGAGCTTGGTTTCAGGAGACTAGGTTTCAGGGCACTGCATGGCACACCAGTGGAGACTTGGGGTTTGATACAGCTAGGTCTCCCAGTCTCCTACAAATAGGTTTGAAGCCACTGTTCCTGAAAAAGTGACTTAGGTTTTAGAAGCTAGCTACGCAGGGATCAAATAGGGCACCAGGGGGGATTAATCAATTATTGAATGTTATAATGAAGCTCGCAAAATTAAAGCACATGATGATCATAATGGATTAATAGCTTCATCGTAGCATCTCTATCGAATACTATGAATAAATGTAATATAAGTTTCACAGAGATTGACTTTCAAATTGAAGCGCTTGGTACTTGTAGCTACAGCAATTTTGGATTATGGATAATGAATTGCAATCATCCCTCAAGACACAGTTCATTCATAGACAGGTGTGTCTATTCATTGTTTTAAACTCGACAGCTCCAAAAAATGCAACAACTGCTTCTTCCTGGTGTTTAGTCACTTCCTGTGCCGAAGGTTGGCTGTTTTTATACCTATGCCTGCTTCCAGTACCCCTGATAATCTTGGAAAGTATGTTTTTTCGCTTCTAGAGATTCTAATAGCTGTAGACCATTAGAGTGAAATTGACCTACAACACAGGAAGTGATTGGAAACCATGAAGTCGCAGAAAAACATTATAGCTTAGTATTTATAATATTACTATAGACTATCTTTGATAATGTTAGTTAATATTCTAAACCTGAATGCATTTTCAAAAACAAAACACAAAAACAGTTTGTTTTGGAGTCCTGAATTCCTGAATTGCTTGTCCGACGCAAATGAAAAATTTCCTGCACGCTTGATTAATTGCTAGATACTCATTATCATGTTAAATACTCGTTCACACTTCTAGCTATATCTCATGAA